>NW_007378882.1:0-17515 GCF_000475195.1 Diaphorina citri | reverse complement strand
TTTTTTTTGTAAATTTGGGGTTTTTTTTTTTTTTTTTTTTTTTTTTTTTTTTTTTTTTCACATTTTCTCACACAAAATAATGAGCTCTGATCTTGAAATTTGTCGCGACGACCTATGAACTCAAAGCGAGAAAGTTTCAGGTAACACTTCAGTCGATCATTTAAGACCGGTTTTAGCGTTATCTATGTTAAGCTACGCCGAGCAAGGCCAATAAATGGATGGGTGACTTAAAGTTAATTGACTAATTGTGGGATTTTTTTTTTCTCATTTTCTCACACAAATGAGCTCTGATCTTGAAATTTGTCGCGACGACCTATGAACTCAAAGCGAGAAAGTTTTAGATAACACTTCAGTCGATCATTTAAGACCGGTTTTAGCGTTACCTATGTTAAGCTACGCCGAGGAAGGCCAATAAATGGATGGGTGACTTAAACATTATATTGGGAATAAAGGGAGAACGGGCTCTAGTCTTGATTTTAAATCATTACATGAAAGTAAAATCAAAAAATCATATCAAGAATAATAATAAACTGAATATTAAACAAATTAGGTAAGTACATAGGTACTGATTTTCTCTAATCACTACGGGCTAAAAAATTCCCGGAGGGACGGACCCTGCTTGTTAAACAGGAAAAGGCTAGAAGGAAGAAGAAAAACTCCGCGTTCCCCAGAACTCGAACTCATAACTCCCGAGTCAAAAGCCCGGGGGTGTTGACCACTCCATTAGGTACGAGATATTAACTACTGTTCTGGTTTAACGAAATTAAAAAAAGGCACCTACCGTTTTTCTTTATGATGTTCAGCTAGACGGACCATTCAATATTAATTACCTGTTTGGAGATTTCCAAATGTTTGGTAGCAAAGTACAGCGCCTTCTCGTGATTGCCCCTGGCAGCATGGGCATTGCCCAAGCTCCAACATGCTCGTCCTGAAAAATCAATAGAATGGACAGTAGAATTCACAAGCAATGTGTTGTTGTTGTTGTTGTTGTTTTAGCGGCTTTAGCTTTCGCCGAATGGCAATAGCAGAATAAAGATATCTTTTTGTATTTGCTATACACCGGGGTGATGGTCTCTAGCTCTAGCCATGTTAAAGTGGCTGGCTCGTCCTGAACCGCAGTCAACCATCGTGAGGACTCAAAACAAATTTGAGATGCATTTAGAGACCTGTACAAGATTGCCTTGTGAGCCACGTTATGGCCACCCCTGGTATATAGGGTAACAATAGAACACTCTTGAACCCTTCTTAACCTCGGCTATGGTAATGAATTAATCAAGAACACCTTGATACCATAGTTAAGTATAGGTTAGCTATTATATTATTGTCACACATTAGCCTCTTACCAGAGATAGCTTTAACCCATAAGAGCCAATCTTTTTTTTTTAGATCTTGCTCCAATTTAACCGCTTCTAACTCGGGTCCGGTACTGAGTAAATGAGTCAAATACCTAATATTGAAAATAGTAGGAAATTTTATTTTCTAACTTATGGTCAAATCCCCGATGCATGCTGATGTGGAACGACTGACATATTGGCGAAAAAGAGAGAAGAGTTTGGTCTAGTTTGGTGTGACTTTAATGTAGGCCTCGGTTCTCATGGGTTAATCCAGCATAATTTGTTAGCTGACACGTATTGGAGAGCTTTTGTAAGGTCGATACAGTAACCACTAGGTAAGAGTATATTTGTGATATCATCTATTAAGTAGGTGTACCTACTTCATTATGGTTACTACGAGTTAGGAGGTATTTGATTTCATTTATCACTGATGGTATTAATCATTTGCCTCTGCCGTGGCAGCTAGCATTTGAGCATTGTTTATGAACATTTATTAAATTGTTTCCACACATATTTCGACGCCGTCCATTGGTGGTCGATCGATGTCGACTGGAACCATAAACGACAGTAACCACTAGGTAAGAGTATATTTGTGATATCATCTATTAAGTAGGTGTACTTCATTATGGTTACTAGAAGGTATTTGATTTCATTTATCACTGGTATTAATCATTTGCCTCTGCTGTGGCAGCAAGCATTAAATTTGAGCATTGTTTATGAACATTTATTAAGTTGTTTCCACACATAGTCGACGCCGTCCATTGGTGGTCGATCGATGTCGACTGGAACCATAAACTGCCTCGACAACATAGATTCACCTCGTCGATCGACGAATGGTTTAGATGAGAGAGACATTGGCTAGACTGGCCTAGAGCAATACACACATAATAAGAGTGTAGGCAAACTAGGCAAAGCTCTAGCAATGTGCTGAGTAGTTTGGTTACATAGTGGTACCTACCTGATCCACTAACAAAGATGTACCAATCCATTGACATGTTGTATATAAGAACCACTGATATGTACCTATCTAAGAAAAAAATAAGAACAGCATTAAGGAGGAAAGAACCATCCATAAGGCAATTCTCTTTATCGATGGTTCTTTTCTATTTATCGCTGTCCATAGGTAGGTATGTACTAGATAGTTTGATAAATAAATAATCATTATAATCGGTGGTTCGAGCATCTAGGAAGGGTGACATTTCAAGCACACCACACTACCACACGGACAAAAAAATTCCATTATCATAAAAATCAAGAAGAGATAAAATAACAGAATCTGTAGATACCCATCTAACAAGAGTAACCAGATATGGTTTGAAACCAATCCCTCCACATGTTTCAAATCTTGCCAAAACACCAAACAGTCTAACCAAGCAGACAGTGTAATCCCACCAGGAGAAATCTACGAAGATATTGCCCTCCAGGGTTTGCAATTTAAATAAATTTGGCAACGTAGGAAAAAAAAGTGGCTCTAATAATTTATTTTTATAAGGAGGTCTTTTATGTAATGTTTTGGATGTTAAAGTGTTTGTACCAACGGGGAGTAGGTAGTTCTGTTTGTATGCTTTATGGACAAAATTTGGCAACGTAGGAAAAAAAAGTGGCTCTAATAATTTATTTTTATAAGGAGGTCTTTTATGTAATGTTTTGGATGTTAAAGTGTCTGTACCAACGGGGAGTAGGTAGTTGTTTGTATGCTTTATGGACATTTTACATGGGCCCTCCAAACAAATATGTTGATGGTTTATTACCGTTGTTACATTAGCCTTAATTTATTTTTTATATCTACCTGGAGGTTAGCGACAAGACTGGTGATTCTTTACTGCTGTATTTATGTTTAATGGCAAAGATTGCCATGGGAGAAATCACGCCCTTTATGACCATATAGTATTTCATCCATGTAGTCTTTAATGTTCTACATGAAATTCATATGTTGTGGTTGTTTGATTTGATCAGGTCTTTGAGTAAACCAGGACATTTGGGTTGTTGGCTTTAGCAACCTGTGAATATTATAGGTATACAAGCTAGGTACCTATAATGTGATGTGTACTCAATGGGAGTTGGTTTTTATAGTCAATCTGCTAACTCTTGAAGGATTAGGGAATTAGGGCTGCTTCATTTGACAGATTATTCTCTCTGTTGATGTCCTGGAAGCCTAGAACAAATCATATTCTCTCGAACTAATACTCGTACATTGTACATTCACATGCAACTAATACCTAATAAAGTCATTGTAATAAACATGCTTCACCTATTCCTCCCATATCTCAGCAAAACTCATAATAGTCATGTAACTCTTGAAGGATTAGGGAATTAGGGCTGCTTCATTTGACAGATTATTCTCTCTGTTGATGTCCTGGAAGCCTAGAACAAATCATAAATTATTTCTCTCCAACTAATGCTCGTACATTGTACATTCACATGTAACTAATACCTAATCAAGTCATTGTAATAAACATGCTTCACCCATTCCTCCCATATCTCAGCAAAACTCATAATAGTCATAATAAATTAAGAAAGCGCAGGAAGATCCTACAAGATGGCTACTTTCTCAAAATCTGCATGACATGATAGAGGAGCAGTATAAAATCTGCCTTAGCATCCCAGCGTTCACAGTTCATTAAGACGTTCTCACAGAATAATTAATTCATAAAAGCTACGAAAGTGTTTTCTGAAGATACCTTCCACTACCTGAGTACATTTACCATGCTTGTTAAAACTTACAACCATAAAAGTTATTATATTTCTCTCGTATGAAATGAACTTGTAACCTTGTCGTACCTTGAGAGACCATTCCCACTTGTCGTTCGGAAAAAATCGTGTCGTGTATAGTAGGAACACTCTCATTTAAATTAAATCGCCAACATTGCCTAGAAGGACATTTTGTGTCGTTCGCAAAAGAATCGTGTCGTGTATAGTGGGAACACTCTTATTTAAAGCGGTCAAACTTTCTTGACTTGGCGGGGCGGAGCGCTACCGCGCTCCTTAATTACATTGCCTACAGAACATTTGGGTAGGAACACTCTCATTTAAATTAAATCGCCAACATTGCCTAGAAGGACATTTTGTGTCGTTCGCAAAAGAATCGTGTCGTGTATAGTACTATAGTGGGAACACTCTTATTTAAAGCGGTCAAACTTTCTTGACTTGGCGGGGCGGAGCCTTAATTACATTGCCTACAGAACATTTGGAAAAAAATCGGGTGAAACTCGCGATAAGTGGGAACGGGCTCTGAGACTAGTGAAACACTGAGCATTGGGTGATTTCAGGCAATCGTGAGGTGCATACTTGTTATGATGAAGATGTCTCAGGCAGATAAGAATAGATCTCAAGGACATAGAAGGACACATCTAAATCTTGTCTTGGAACCCAGATTAAGACACCTTTACAACATGAAACAGTGTAAGTACACGGTATTTATAGCGTGTCTCAGCTCCCTACGTGGAAAAGGTGCATGGATCAAGATTTATATACTTCAGTGGATCAAGCAGGTTTTATGGTGAAAGCATTGGAGCAAATGATTTGGCTTTGCGAGCCATCGAATGATCTTCAGTTACGTATGGGTGTGGCAATGTTTTGAACGGGCGTTCAAGTCAGCATGAAGTTTAGTGCTAACGTGGTTGGATGAGTCAGCAAATGATTTGGCTTTGCGAGCCATCGAATGATCTTCAGTTACGTATGGGTGTGGCAATGTTTTGAATGGGCGTTCAAGTCAGCATGAAGTTTAGTGCTAACGTGGTTGGACGAGTGGTTATGGATATTATTTGGTTATCAAACACTGAAGTACCTACCTGGTAGCTTTTTTCTTCGCGTTTTAATACTTTTTTTTTAATGGAACCAGAAGCTCGAGAAGTCAATTCCCTAGTTTGAGTCTCATTGATAGTTTTATTTTCTAAAATCTGTGAATCATTTTACAGGAAGCTATTCCATATAGGACATAGGTACTGACCCCTCGAAGAAAGGGTTCAAGCGAACATTGCTTCCCATCATTGACAAATAAATAATTCAAACAGAAAACACAATTGAATGTGTAAAATATCCTGAAACACAAATCGACTTGTAAACAAACCTGACTTTTAATAAAAACAAGAAGAAATTCCTCAATTCCATCCATTGCACAACCACTCAAGAATAACCAATTTCAAAGCAATAATAATTTTTTTCGATGAAATATCCGATGATAAATGTGATCAGAATAAAGCAAAGAAAAAAATCCGAGTCGTTTATTTTATAAAATCCTTAAAAAGACTCCCAGACGGCCAGTATATCATCTAAAGTTCCAATAATTCCACTGGAAATAATACAAAAACCAGATTCAAAGTGTATTCAATTGGACAGGTTGTAAAGGATGTGAGCTTCCCAATAAGTACATTTGCAGACAAGACAGACTTGAGAAATACACTGAAGAAAAAAATCCGAGTCGTTTATTTTATAAAATCCTTAAAAAGACTCCCAGACGGCCAGTATATCATCTAAAGTTCCAATAATTCCATTGGAAATAATACAAAAACCAGATTCAAAGTGTATTCGATTGGACAGGTTGTAAAGGATGTGAGCTTCCCAATAAGTACATTTGCAGACAAGACAGACTTGAGAAATACACTAACCGGAATGCCACCAGAATCACTTAACTGGACAGAAGAGTACCACAAATAAATAAAAGACCAAATCTAGAGGACTTTGAGTCATCACTGTCATCAGACATGATGAGTTGAAGTGAATAAATATGGTACCGTGACTTTTTTGTTTCTTAATTTGTAAATATGTAGGTAATTACTAGTCCTTTAAATTTTGTAACTAGCGAAAAAGGGTAGGTAGATTTTTTTTTTGTTCGAAAACTGGAACAGCACTAATAACTCTAAAGTGGTCAAATTTAATTTGAAATACCTAGAGGTGTGTAAGTTTTTTTTCCCCAAGCATTAGGTAGGTATTATTATCAAATTTGAGTGAATTTTAGATAACTGGCTAATTTGAATGATTAGCAAAATTACATACCTACCTACCACCTACCGAGCTACAAAAAAAAAGTAAAAAAATTGATTGCCCTATGGGGGAAAAAATCCTTCAATCACAACATAAGAGATACCTACTTACAAACCTTACCGTAAAAAAGTAGCTACCTAAGTACTTCTTGGTAAAAACAAGTTTTTGAACTGAATTCAGTGTCTCCTAAAAACTGAATCGAGCAAAAAATAAAAAAAAAAAAAAAAAAAAAAGTAGGTAGGTACCTAGATACCATTTTTTCAACATGTTTATTTTTATGGTATTATTTTTAATTTTACCTACCCCCTAAAAATGGCACCGAACCCAACCATCTACCTACCAGTATGTGTATTATGTATGTTGCACTAACGGTGCAACAACTTGACTATAACTTTCGGTTCGCATAAAGGACTTCGTAGCACAAGGTTCGAAATAAAACCCATAAAAATGCGTCAATAATAAACTAAAGCGAGGTTATTTTAGTCTGAAATGTAGAGTTGGTACTTTGTTAGAGGTCCATTGGTACTTTGTTAGGACCGAACTTCATATATGTTGCAGTGCTAACTTTCACATATAGCTCTTGTGAATATGAGGCCTCTTCAGTCCTTTGAACAGGTTGGGGTAAAAGACGTAAAGGGATTCAGAGACTTTTCAGACCTTTTCTTTGCAAAGTTCAAGCAGGCTTTTGGTTTTCTCTTCTATTTGTGGTAACCATGTTGTTCCTGACTTTAGAACAATGAAATTACTGTGGGGCAACCGGAAAAATAATTTTAGAAGATAGAAGGTGATAGACTTTGGGTGTTAACTGTCAGTCCTACAAAGGTACTAAAGGTAGGTGTTTCTTTTCGTTAGCAGTAGTTATTTATTTAGCAGTAGCTTTATTTAGACTGTCGGTTATTCCTTCCCTCTTCGGTTTCGAACGATAAGACCTTAGCAGTTACAGTTCTCTCTATCCTATATCAAACCTCTGGAAGAAAAACTTCCCTCCTGCCGTCTTCACTCTTTCATCCTCGTCACCAAAGACCCCCAGAAACCGAAGAGCTTACAATAATAGTACCTCTCCCCCTCCCCCCGCAGTGTGGGAGGTTCAGAACCTCCGGTATTTTTGATTTATGCTGATTATCACAGCCAGAGTCCCACAGCCTCTTAGTGTGTGACTGGGTCAGAATGGGAGATTTCGGATGATACATGAGATGTGAGAGCCAAGTTTGAACTTTGTCTTTTGAATCATTAACCCATAAGAGCCGAACTTTTTTTTTCTCCATTGGATCTAGCTGAAATTTAACTCCGGACCGGTACCGAGTAAACATGTCAAAATAATAATGAAAATAGTAGGAAATTTTGTTTCCTCGATGCACTCTGACGTGAAGCGACTGAGATATTAGCGAAAAAGAGGGAAGGGACAAGTTTGGTGTGACTTTAATGTAAGCTTCGACTCTTGTGGGTTAATGGCTTTGGTGTTTCTTCTCCGATTGTGAAACTTGGCAACAGCGTAATGTAACAGCAGGGGATACCGCGCCCTCTGGAGTGAAGATTTTGCATAACAAAGGCGAAAATAAAAAATAAACGCGAAAGTAAATAAAATTAAAAAAAAAAAAATAGTGATTGAAGATTTGACGTGCTTTCTTTTCAACCCAGAATACCGATGAAGTCTGCCCAATAGTAGGTGTACCTACATAGTATCTACCTATAAGTGTCAGCTATTGTGTTAAACTAGAAGGAAACAAACATCCCGAAGTTTTTTTTTATGGCCTGTATAATCAAAAGGTATCAAATGTCTTTGATACTAAGTATACGGAAATTTAACGGTAATAACACCGGGACCTTATCCGCCTACAGATAAGTATCCTAGACATTAGACAGGTGTTTAGCTATGCAAAGATCAGTATAATGTCCTCGCGAAACCCTTGCTACACCACACAACTTTGGTCTACATCGTCATTCATAACAGGCCAAGCCAATGGGGCGTCTACATGTAGCTCTCATCCTCCATGTAAAACCTGCCAATGCACTTGGTAACTTCCTCTCATGAGAAGCAACAAACAAGCATATAGCATATAACAAACCCTTCTTCTTGAACAAGTTTGGTCTACATCGTCATTCATAACAGGCCAAGCCAATGGGGCGTCTACATGTAGCTCTCATCCTCCATGTAAAACCTGCCAATGCACTTAGTAACTTCCTCTCATGAGAAGCAACAAACAAGCATATAGCATATAACAAACCCTTCTTCTTGAACAAGTCCGACAATGCAACCAAACTACATCGAATCGAGAACGTTAATGTTTCATAATATTTTGTTTCATTATCAAAACACTTGAAGGGCTTCGTGCTATGAAAACCAATAATAAAGTCTGGAGGTACAGAGAAACAGGAATAGGATGGTCGGACTTTGAACTCACTGAGCCTGTGTTAGCATCTTGATAGAACTCAAGTGCATGTAACCAAAACATGAAATAGCTATAGGAGGTAATCACGTTGAAAACGCGATTTCAAATGGAAGATGAAAAGTATCAGCGGCCTCTTTGCGAGTTGAGATGATACTTGAGCCTGTGTTAGCATCTTGATAGAACTCAAGTGCATGTAACCAAAACATGAAATAGCTATAGGAGGTAATCACGTTGAAAACGCGATTTTTAAATGGAAGATGAAAAGTACCAGCGCGGCCTCTTTGCGAGTTGAGATGATACTTGAGTGATAAGTAGAATACTTGCTTAGGTAAACACTGCAGAAATTACCTTTAATTATCTACATTTATGTTCTAACATCATTTTTCTTCACGAAACCTTTTTCTTTGCATCTCTCAAGGCTCTGGGTATGGAAAAGGCATAATTTTATTACATATCAAACTACAAGCAAACCCATAAAAAAAAAAAAAAAAAAAAAAAAAAGTAGGTAGGTAGATACCATTTTTTCAACATGTTTATTTTTATGGTATTATTTTTAATTTTAACTACCCCCTTAAAATGGCACCGAACCCAACCATCTACCTACCTGTATGTGTATTATGTATGTTGCACTTAACGGTGCAACAACTTGACTATAACTTTCGGTTCGCATAAAGGACTTCTTAGCACAAGGTTCGAAATAAAACCCATAAAAATGCGTCAATAATAAACTAAAGCGAGGTTATTTTAGTCTGAAATGTTAGAGTTGGTACTTTGTTAGAGGTCCATTGGTACTTTGTTAGGACCGAACTTCATATGTTGCAGTGCTAACTTTCACATAGCTCTTGTGAATATGAGGCCTCTTCAGTCCTTTGAACAGGTTGGGGTAAAGGGATTCAGAGACTTTTCAGACCTTTTCTTTGCAAAGTTCAAGCAGGCTTTTGGTTTTCTCTTCTATTTGTGGCATGTTGTTCCGGACTTTAGAACAATGAAATTACTGGGGCAACTGGAAAAATAGTTTTAGAAGATAGAAGGTGATAGACTTTGGGACTTGGGTGTGTAACTGTCAGTTCTACAAAGGTACTAAAGGTAGGTGTTTCTTTTCGTTAGCAGTAGTTATTTATTTAGCAGTAGCTTTATTTAGACTGTCGATTATTCCTTCCCTCATCGGTTTCGGACGATAAGACCTTAGTAGTTACAGTTCACTCTATCCTATATCAAACCTCTGGAAGAAAAACTTCCCTCCTGCCGTCTTCACTCTTTCATCCTCGTCACCAAAGACCCCCAGAAACCGAAGAGCTTACAATAATAGTACCTCTCCCCCTCCCCCCGCGGTGTGGGAGGTTCAGAACCTCCGGTGATTATTATTATTATTATTATTATTTTCCCCCTTTCTTTCAAAATAAACCCAAGATTCATTCTCACAAGTTTACAAATGTACCTGTACGTACATAATTATTAGTACATAGGTACTTGGCACTCGTAAAATCCTACATCAAGGATTACTCTTCTTCCATTACCTATAGATATTTGGTAAAAATGAAATTTCGACATGCCTCTACATTGCTACTTAAGACTAACTTAAGTTGGTACCCAAATACCTGGTAACATAAAAGTGATTGTCCACTTTACCTTGATTGCTTCAATTGAGTCATCTTTGATCTTACTAATTTTTCAGTTTTGAAATTTCATCAAGTTTTTGGTTGAATTCTCTTTTACAGAGATTATTGCTGCACAGATCTCACATGATCATCAGTTCATGGAATGTGTACAGTCTGTACAGTACTGAAGTTGATGAGCTTCAATCTAATCGCTCTCGTCAGTACGTTGACTTGAGGGGCTGTGGAATATGAACTGTGAATTTAATCAACATTGCGGCCATTTCAGTTTCAGTGGATATAATGTATTCAATTTCTACATGCACGTCTCACTTGATATATGGCGGTGGCGTTGCATCATCCTCCTCTTCAGTTTTGCAAATCAAAATGTTCAGACATCGAGTTGACAGTACAAAGGCATTGAGAACAGTTCATCGAGTCAGTAGGTAGGAATTCCATCTCAAATTTCTTCTCTCACGTCACCACGCGTACGTAAACCTGCATCTTGTTAGGAACTTTCGATAGAGTTTTGCTTGATCGGTTCAAATAGGTTAACTTTCATGCAATAAACCTCGTAATTCGATCATAATATGAAAACCAGATCGCGTACGAAGGCGGAGATGATAGAAGCAATTACTCAAAAGTCAATGCATACAAGCAATGGATGTCTGGGAAACAATACGACCTGCACTGCGCTGTTCTCAGATTGAAGATTCTATCAGAATTACTTATGAGCACTACCTGATCCTGCGCCTCTATACATGCCTACAAGCAATGGATGTCTGGGAAACAATACGACCTGCACTGCGCTGTTCTCAGATTGAAGATTCTATCAGAATTACTTATGAGGTTATGAGCACTACCTGATCCTGCGCCTCTATATAAGCATAGCAACGAATTGACCTATGCATGTTGAAGAGTAAACAAATATAAATTCAAGAAGAAGAAATCACAAGCTTCAAGTCCATAAATTATCGGGAAGGTGGGTAAAGCATCTTCTCCATAAAAATCACATTTAAAGAACACTCGGATAGGTATGTCGTATGCTATATGTTTACTTTCCAGAGTAGCTGTAGTTCTTTGAATCTTTGAAATTGAATGAAAGAAAATGATTCGAAATTCTAAAACTAACGAAAATCGTCTCCTCTTTCTACAGAACTAACTGAGCAGCCATAAATGTAGAATATATACAATACAGAAATACCTACTCGTAACTATCATGTTGATGTTTACTAAATAAAGTGCACTTGAAAATTTCGTTCACAAAATGGTTGTTCCCTGGAGGGTTTAATTTCCAAGATAAAACGTCTGACAGAAATTACCTTTAATTATCTACATTTATGTTCTAACATCATTTTTCTTCACGAAACCTTTTTCTTTGCATCTCTCAAGGCTCTGGGCATGGAAAAGGCATAATTTTATTACATGTGTACACATCAAACTAACATAATCCAAACTTTGAACTTTTTATTCGGCTTCATCACAAGAACCACTCTTTAATTTTGGCGTTATTATTTTATCAGTCTCGTGATTGCAAACATTGATAAGATGAAAACCGAAAACCCACGAATGTCCGAACCAGTTTCGTCTCTCGGACGATCACACAAATTCTGGAGCTTACAATCAAGTATTCACTGTTCATAGAACCCCCACTACCAAGCTGTTCACTGTATAGAACTTCACTCTACATGCATGGTTATTATTTTATCAGTCTCGTGATTGCAAACATTGATAAGATGAAAACCGAAAACCCACGAATGTCCGAACCAGTTTCGTCTCTCGGAGTCTCGGACGAGGACACAAATTCTGGAGCTTACAATGAAGTAGGTATTCACTGTTCATAGAACCCCCACTACCAAGCTGTTCACTGTATAGAACTTCACTCTACATGCATGGTGAGCAGAAAACAAGAGTGGCAAATAATAACATGATACCGGATCTGGGTCAAAGATTTAAAATTATTCACTTGGGTGTCATGGGTTTCTAAATAAACCTCTATTGTCCGGACATGATACCGGATCTGGGTCAAAGATTTAAAATTATTCACTTGGGTGTCATGGGTTTCTAAATAAACCTCTATTGTCCGGTTCTCAAAGATCACCAAAATCTTTATTTGGCTCTCCTGAAAAATAGAGATTTTGCACTTACGATAGTTCGTATTGACAGCGACGATATGAACCTACAGGGAGGTCTAGGATCTGTTAAGATTCAGGTAAGTACCGATAATAATGAAATTATTTCAATTATCTCTTGATGTGTTCGATAGTTTAGAATTCTTTGTTCTACAGCTTGGAAATTCTAAACAATCTAAACTCTAAACATTAGAATTTAGAATCGAGAGCACATAAAGAACATGATTGGTCGAGATTCTCGTTGGAAAACGAGCTGATATTGTACCAGCTATTGTTTACCAAACATACCATCAAAGTTCTTTATAGGTACTCTTTCGTGATCATAGCATATTATCACTTGCTTTTCTAATGAGTTAATTAAGTCCCCTAGACGAACAGTAGTTCTGTAGAATTTCGAGCAAAGTTCATTCAGATAGAGTGTCTAGAAAACGGACAAACATCTGAGAGACAGATTCGTTCGGACTGGATATTGGATGCATATTTACCATGGAGATTCAATTTGTTTGATCATTTATTTCCAATACCTATTGTTAAACTCTTCGAATATTGCTTGGATGAGATTCTGGTGCTACTTTGGAAGTGCCATTTGAACGTGTATAACAAAGCTTTTAAACTCAATAAAATGGCGTAATACTAAACTTTTGAACTAATGGACCAACCACAGAGGTGTAGTGGTTAGCGCGGCTTGGAGGTTACTGGTTTGAGTCCAAGTCAAGTCAATAGAGAAAACTATATTTCAGAAAAAGGTGGGGAGAGGAGCATTTCTGGTTCATGTTTGAAAAATTTCAGCTCCATTAACTGGAACTTTCATAGGTACCTACCAACAATCGCGCCAGCTAGAGCTTAGGTTGAATCGCACGTAACAAACTCAAAAGAGCTAGTACACTCTGATAAATGAGCTAAAGTTCGTTAAAGTTTATATTGAGCTTATTCCTATACTAAAGGTTCTAGATCGCGTCTTCCACTGTGTACCTAAATCACCTTGAAGTCATGTCACGCTTTGTCGAAGCAATGTCTCCCATTAAAAAAGTCCCCAAATACATTAAATTTATCACGCAACTAAGTGGCATATCGGGTTTCTCCTTACTATTACTATGCTGCTAAATAAAGTTACAACAAACGCAAACATATCACCACGTCTTGCTGAATCAAACAAAATACAGAACCCTGTACCTGAGAAATAACACATGAAACTTTCTATCGCATGTGATAATAATGATTATTACACTCCATTATTCGGTCAAGTCGAGAATTTACGACAAGAGAGACTATTAAAGATAATAAAATAGACAAAAGTCAATAGATAATAGATATAGGCCGAGAGGCTGACGTGGACAATAGATTTCGGCTATCCTTATCCTTACACACTTAAGTATCCGCTATCTACAATACACTCCATTATTCGGTCAAGTCGAGAATTTACGACAAGAGAGACTATTAAAGATAATAAAATAGACAAAAGTCAATAGATAATAGATAGGCCGAGAGGCTGACGTGGACAATAGATTTCGGCTATCCTTATCCTTACACACTTAAGTATCCGCTATCCACAATTCTACGTCTATTGAATAGAACTTTCTTCTCGGATTCTGAAATGTCATCTTGACGTTCTATAAATTGCATTCCATTCCGGGTCACCAATGTAGGAGGTCAGAGCACAGACACACCACAAGCATGCACTTTGGAGTTTCGTGTGGAAAAAAGTAAAAACGAGATTTCTTTCATACAAGGAAATGTCCTCGTAAAATTCACTTTTTAGTGACGATGTAAAAGGTCAGGTCGGGAGATTCGCAGATAAAACTGATGGTGATAAAAATATTAGAATTTCTTTTCTTCCTGAAAAAGGTGACAACCCAAGAGAGGATTGTAAAAGAAGAAAAGTTTTAACTAGTTAGGTCAAGACAGAAAGCTTTTAAATAGTCATTTCGTTAAAAAAACTGTGTGACGTTCCATGTTCCAACCTTGAAGTCAATGGGCTTGGTGAGGTAAAATAACTCGTTACAAGATCGGCACCAAACCCACAAATCACTAGAGACGTCAACATGATTGTCACATTTGTCTCGAGATGGTGCTCTTAATATCCTCTCCATGCAGATTATCTTGGCCACAAGGCACAAGGTGAGGTCAACTGCGATTAGCCATCTTCACTTTCATCTCGAGTTCAGCATGATTGTCACATTTGTCTCGAGATGGTGCTCTTAATATCCTCTCCATGCAGATTATCTTGGCCACAAGGCACAAGGTGAGGTCAACGGCGATTAGCCATCTTCACTTTCATCTCGAGTTCACCTTCAGTCTAAGTGAAATTAGTATGCTGTAGAATCTACTAATGTAGTGTAGATGCTGTAGGTACGTGCCACAGCTGATAGTCATAAGCGTGTAAACTTTCAGAAAGACCCCCAATGGGATCCTCACACTGACCTGAAATTCGTGCTGACGCTGCTGTGAGGCTTAGCGCCGTTAGAATTGTGAGTCCCCGATGCAACACTGAAGTTGAGAACTGTCGAGTATGGTTCGGATATGAATCGGAGGCAAAATAGAGATGGGGCTCTGAAATCTTCTTGATGAATTGGGATCGCAGTGCAAAATATGGAATAAAAATAAAACAATATCGATTCATATTTTACAAAGAAAGGATAACCTACGTGATTACGAAAACTATGGTCGAGCGGATAAAAGTGTCCAAACATCCGATGTAAACGGCATTAATTTGTGTTCTTTCTATAACAGGTGCAATCACTTAGTTTCAGAGTACATGCTATAAGTTATACGTAGATGAATTATGTGTTGGACTTCATCCCGATTAAGTGTAATCAAAAGGCGAAATTTGCATTTTTGCCAAACAGGATTTGCAATAAAATGCAGAGGACACTCAGCCCAACGCGGGTGTTCTGGTTAATCCAGTCTGTCAACCTTGCACTCCAATGACAGATCCGCTGATGAGCAGAGATATCAATATCAAGTTCAATAAAACCATGTAAAAAGCTGCACTACAGGTCCTCAAAGCAAACCTAGACATGAAATCCAATTCCTGACTGCAAGTTCGATTCCCATATTGGATTTCAATTGGATTCGGAGACCTCCCAAAGCGACTTGAACTTGATTGCACTTATTCGAACATTATCTTCCTCTTCCCGGATACCCGATGAGATACCAATATCATTCGGATCAATAAAGTTGTTCTAAGATTGCGTCACTTTAGTCCGAAGGCTATGAAGATATCAAGTGGATAGGTGTGTCCTATTTTATGTTTCGAAAAGAATGGTTTATTTTTCCTATTACCTCTGCAGCAAGTGCAGTCAGTTCAAATAATTCAGGTGCGTTTACACTATGGTTGAGTGACATCGTCTGAAAGTCTAAAATATCGTCTAAAAGACCATCGGCGTTGCATCGATCGACTCTAACGACCTCGAAATTATTTTTTAAGGAATAGGACCAATTTAGCGAACTAATTCCGTTGAGCTTATTTCAACCTTGGGTATAAATTGATTTGAAGTTCATTTGCTAACTTCTGATAGCTTCAACTAATAGTCAATCATCTACATTTGGTGAACGAAGGTGAGGACCATTTTAGATTTTGAAGTTTCCTTGGGAAATCTTAGCATTGACAATATAGACAACTTATTTATTTATTTATTTTATTTTTTTTTTATTTACCTATTCTTTTTTCCTTTCTTTCAAAATAAACCCAAGATTCATTCTCACAAGTCTACAAATGTTTAAGAGTACCTGTACGTACATATTGGTACATGGGTACTTGGCACTCGTAAAATCTTACATCAAGGATTACTCTTCTTCCATTACCTATAGATATTTGGTAAAAATGAAACTTCGACATGCCTCTACATTGGTACTTAAGACTAACTTAAGTTGGTACCTAAATACCTGGTAACATAAAAGTGATTGTCCACTTTACCTTGATTGCTTCAATTGTGAATTGAGTCATCTTTGATCTTACTAATTTGTCAGTTTTGAAATTTCATCAAGTTTTTGGTTGAATTCTCTTTTACAGAGATTATTGCTGCACAGATCTCATGATCATCAGTTCATGGAATGTGTACAGTAGGTACTGAAGTTGATGTGCTTCAACCTAATCGCTCTCGTCAGTACATTGACTTGAGGGGCTGTGGAATAGGTATGAACTGTGAATTTAATCAACATTGCGGCCATTTCAGTTTCAGTGGATATAATGTATTCAATTTCTACATGCACGTCTCACTTAATATATGGCGGTGGCATTGCATCATCCTCCTCTTCAGTTTTGCAAATCAAAATGTTCAGACATGAAGTTGACAGTACAAAGGCATTGAGAACAGTTCATCGAGTCAGTAGGTAGGAATTCCATCTCCAATTTCTTCTCTCACATCACCACGCGTACGTAAACCTGCATCTTGTTAGGAACTTTCGATAGAGTTTTGCTTGATCGGTTCAAATAGGTCAACTTTCATGCAATAAACCTCGTAATTCGATCATAATATGAAAACCAGATCGCGTACGAAGGCGGAGATGATAGAGTCGAAATTCTAAAACTGACGAAAATCGTCTCCTCTTTCTACAGAACTAACTATGAGCAGCCATAAATGTAGAATATACAACACAGAGATACCTACTCGTAACTATCATGTTGATGTTTACTAAATAAAGTGCACTTGAAAATTTCGTTCACAAAATGGTTGTTCCCTGGAGGGTTTAATTTCCAAGATAAAACGTCTGATAATGCAACCCTTGGCGACTCCTAATGTTCCACTGTTTCAAAAGCACTTTGTTTGGAGAGGGTGGATTTTAAATGGGGTTTAATTTATTGAATGTTTCCGTCAGACAAACAAGGTAGGAAATGCCTCACTCTGGGATACCAATGATGCCTGGGGGATGACTCGTTCGTTTTTGGAAACATGTAAACTTCGGGACACCCCTAGGGAATTGAGTTTGAGTGGCGTCGATTTAATTTCAAATATATTATTTTACGAGGATACCTGCATTATCTTACTCAGCTTGCGATGAATTATGACCGTGGAAGTTTCAATTAATTTATACAGATAAACTTTACCAATCAGACCTCTGTATGAGGCATACTGGATAAA
>NW_007378881.1:45206-80191 GCF_000475195.1 Diaphorina citri | reverse complement strand
CTATCCTCCTCAGTACTCCTCACATTCTAAAAATTTAAAATGTAGGTATCGAAATAAATTAAGTATCCCAAAACATAAATATCGGTAAGCAATAATATAGATTAAAATGCTTTAGTTAGAACAAGCAAGCAACCTCCGTGGCCGAGTGGGTATCACACTAGGCTTGCACGCAGAAGGGTTCGATTCCCGGCGGGGCCGAGGTTTTTTTCGGCTATCGGCTCTGTGCTTGGAATTCGGGGTGCACTCAGCCTCGTGAGGACAATTGAGTAGCTACTTTAATCGAGTAGCGAGGTATTAAAATTGAATTCGGCCCCATTTGGAGGACCTGAAAGACGGTTATGAGGATAGGACAACCCCAAAAATTTATCAAAATTGGACTTCTTTGGAGGAAAATTTGATCGCTGTTGGGGGTTCGGACGGCTACTTGTCATTTTTGGAGACATGGGCGGCCCTAAAATTTTAGTGAAAATTAAATTTCGCACTCCATATTGGGGATTCAGACCTGAGTGATTACATTTGCTTGGAAAAACAGCCGGTTGTGGAATGCGGACAGACAGACGGGACATTAAATCTCCCAAAAATGATTACAAAGCTTCCGCCCCTTCTTTGGTAAACGGGGAAGCAAAAATCCACCAGGACATCACTGATTTGTGATGAAATTTGAAAATGTCAGGACATTTTTTTGCATTTGGAAGTATTCCCAAAAGGGGAAGGTACTCGTAATTATCCCGAATTTCAGGAAGTGGAGGGAAATCAGAGGGAATTAGAGGGTTTAGGACCTAATACTGGATACCTTATGTCAAAATTGTTGAAAGAAAGTTGCTTTCCACTTTTTGGGAGAATCGTCTTAGATTTTGACGCATGGAGAGACAAATTTGGCAACATTCGGCGGTTTGGCGACCCAGTTTGTGTATTTCTCGGCTATTTTGGGGAATCTTGATAAAAAATTATGCGACTCTTTCATACAAAGTCAGTTGTCAGCAACCAGTTTCTGTAAATCACGTAGGTCCGTCTTCATCTTGAACCAGAATTACCAGAAATCCCGTAACACGTCCGAACGTAATGTCTATTCTTCTGTTACGTCTGTGACACAATTTTTTGGTAATCATTGTTATCATGACTAGTTATGAACCTTTATGAGATCGTTGGTAATAAAGTAACGAGTACTAACCATAACCACAGATCTGGTACAATCTATGTGCCTATGTAACTGGATTTGTAGATACTTTGTTTGAGAGCACAGATTTGATCTGTGAAAGAGATAAACCAGTTTAGGAGTATACAATTTTTGGAACAAGTAGATTTCAACCTTCCGTAGAAAATCCAAATTTTGACAAATTCCACTCCAAACAAAACATTCATTGATCTGAATAAAGCTTGTGGAGGTTTTAAGGGCCCCAAAAACAATTTAAAATCCTAACAACATAGGTATCTTTTAACAAATCTACACCGTACTTTGGGGTATAATTTTCCCTTGAAGACAACATTATCCCATAATATGTACCTATCTTGTTAAATAATAATAAAAAAAAAACTTACCTCAAGGAGCAATTTTGTCTCCAAGAACCTATAACTACCCTTTGCGTAATGTTTTCCAATTTTTTTCGGCAGCATCCGCTTTGGGCCGTCACTCCGCTATATCGAGCTGCCTATTGAGCTGATCACTCACACAGTGTTGCATGAGTTGGCCAACAAGTGTCCCAATTTGACCCACCTCCTGCTGGACTTCAGTACGGCTATGCAACTGCATGACTTCAGCGAGCTTCAGGTAAGCCGTTTTTTGCGATTCTTCTGTCGTTAAAAGTCATCAACTCAAATTTCGAGGTCTCAAACAGGATTTCCTCACCATAACCAACAATCCTGGGGAAAAATCGGTTACCCTTATTGTCTCCTCTATCAACTAGACTGAAAGCTATTTTCTAGACGTTAGCATCTGCATGTTTAGACATCTGCAAAGGAGGCATTAAAGTTAGTAAAGTTGAGATACCCTCATTCTAAGGCCAGCCACTCATTATTAGGTAGGCCTGACGACAGGTACACTCGATCAGGTCTAGCTGATAGTATGTGTGCTCATCAGGTGTCAGGTATACCCGATCAGGTGTATCTGTCAGGTCTACCTGATAGTGAATGGCAGGCCTCACAGATAGTCTTCAAATGTTCTCTAGCTTCACCAAAATTAATTTGACCCACCTCCTGTTGGACTTCAGTACGGCTATGCAACTGCATGACTTCAGCGAGCTTCAGGTAAGCCGTTTTTTGCGATTCTTTCTGTCGCTAAAAGCCATCAGCTCAAATTTCGAGGTCTCAAACATGATTCCCCCATCATACCTAACAATCCTGGGGAAAAATCGGTTACCCTTATTGTCTCCTCTATCAACTAGACTGAAAGCTTTTTTCTAGACGTTAGCATCTGCATGTTTAGACATCTACAAAGGAGGCATTAGAGTTAGTAAAGTTGAGATACCCTCAATCTAAGGCCAGCCACTCATTATTAGGTAGACCTGACGACAGGTACACTAGCTGATAGTATGTGTGCTCATCAGGTGTCAAGTACTTATACCTGATCAGGTGTATCTGTCAGGTCTACCTGATAGTGAATGGCTGGCCTCACAGATAGTCTTCAAATGTTCTCTAGCTTCACCCTTCACCAAAATTGTTTTTCCATTATTTTCCAGGCATTTCCCACCAAGCTGCGTTACCTATGCATCTGTCTATCTGAGGTCATCTTCATGGAAGGGTTCATGAGGAAAATCTACAACTTTATCAACGGCCTGGAAATTCTGCATCTAATAGGTGAGAAAAAACACAACACCTTATTTTTTTACTTCTTATTTTTCCATATCATGCCTCAAGGTAGAACTTCGGGCACATGAATTCAATTGCAAACTGGCACACCTACTTATTTGTCCGATTACTAAACATAAACATGAACTAAACATAAGCATGAAAGACACCATTCCTACATGACTTCAAATTTCAAGTCACTTTTCTAGCTTTCTAGTACCTATCATATATTATATCTACTAATAAGTAGGTAAGTACTTAGATGTATACCTACTTACTTCATTCAAGTATTGAATTTCTGAACTTTTCACATTGAATTGAAAAACTTTCTACAGTTTCTACTCCAAACAACTAAGGAAAGTATATGCAACTAACCTCATATTCGGAATTAGAGGGTTTAGGTTAATACTTAGTAGGGAATTTTGTTATAGTATGGGTAAATCCCGTATTCGTGTAAAATAAAATTATGTAAAACTTTGGATTAAAGGACGCATGTACCAACATACAATGACGAATTACCTCGTATCATAGTTTCATGAAACGAGGTAATTAAATACGTAAACATTCCAGAGGTAAAAGCAGAAGGGTACTCAATGTACTCATAGTTGTCTGAAACTTAAAAAGTAAAAACATGTATAATCAATTACCTATGTGCGTATATTTCTAGGACAAAAGTTGCCTATTTTAACCAGATAAATAATCATGTACCAACATACAATGACGAATTACCTCGTATCATAGTTTCATGAAACGAGGTAATTAAATACGTAAACATTCCAGAGGTAAAAGTAGAAGGGTACTCAATGTACTCATAGTTGTCTGAAACTTAAAAACATGTATAATCAATTACCTATGTGCGTATATTTCTAGGACAAAAGTTGCCTATTTTAACCAGATAAAAAATAAATGCCTACTTATATCGAATTAACAATTATTATAGGAGACTGGAAATTTTGAAAAATTGGACTGGAAAACCGGGAAAAGTCAGGGAATTTTATTTTTCCATTTTGGTAGACACCCTGTAAATGCCTACTTAAATCGAATTAACAATTAATAAAGTATAAAAATAAACATTTTAATTTATTATAATATACACGACTAGCGATAAATAGTCTAGAACAGACCAACATTAAGAAAATTCATTCTGACATTGAAGTGATTTGTCACTTTAAAAACAATCAAAGACAGTGTTATCGCAAAGAGAAGGATACCTAATTTGGATTAAGAAAATTCATTCTGACATTGAAGTGATTTGTCACTTTAAAAACAATCAAAGACAGTGTTATCGCAAAGAGAAGGATACCTAATATTGTGTTTATCCTGAACGTAAACATCAAAGAATAGCTTCGCAAGGAGAAGAATTCCTAATTTAGTGTCTACGCTGAACGTAAACGGCAAAGAACATCTCAACAAGGAGGTTCGGAGCAAAAGTCTCAAGACAAGAAGATTCCCTGAAGAAACCTAATTTGGTGTTTATCCTGAACGTAAACATCAAAGAATAGCTTCGCAAAGAGAAGAATTCCTAATTTAGTGTCTACGCTGAACGTAAACGGCAAAGAATATCTCAACAAGGAGGTCCGGAGCAAAAGTCTCAAGACAAGAAGATTCCCTGAAGAAGTGTTACAACATGGCACAGCTACGGACCAATTAATTTCTCTGATTCCTATAACAACAATAATTAATTAATATCGATGTAACAACTTGCTACCATCTGATTCCAACATTAGCTTTTATGGTTCTCTATTCCTGTCAATTATACCTACTTGTATGACTACTTTTGTTCTCAAGTAGATTTTCACTTCTCATGAAGACACCACTTTGGTATTTCGCCGGACTGTTTATATCTTTGATTGGAATGTTTATATGTAGTCCATTGATATCCGGATCTTTATGTTTAGGTGTTTATGTTGAGTTCTAGTCTCATAATAAAATTATCCATTCAATTGTGAAGTATAACAGGATTAATAGTAATTTTATATGATGTTCTGACCTAATTGTTTCCGGTCCGTTAATTGTTCCGATGAATTACCTTTGAAAGATGTTTTACGCGTAATCGAATATGAAGTCCTATTACGAACCTTGATATTTTATTCAGTAGATTAAGTTTTAATAACGTTTATTTGTTTAGAACTCGCTTTAGATACAATGAAACATCCATAACTTCATTATGTAAGCATGTCTAGTCGACATCAGAGTAGGTAATTGGGCCACTTTTTATGCTAATAAAAATATTGAGTCTATTTCCTGCGTCTTTTTTTTACAGAAAAAACTCTTTCGTATTTTTTTGTTGCGACTCCCACATTGATGCTTTCAGCTCCAACTGTATCCAGGTTAGATTAAAATTACCTATCCTCCTCAGTACTCCTCACATTCTAAAAAATTAAAATGTATCCAATTAAATTAAATATTCAAAAACAAATATCGGTAATAAATAATATAGATTGAAATGCTTTAGTTAGAACATGAATAAAGACTATCGGTAATCAAAAATCCTCTTCGAACTTTGAAGAAGGCGTTAGAGTTCCATGGCCATTGTTGAGTTCCCCCGCTGACCAAGATAAATATTTAAAGGAATCTGTAATCTGTGTCTCAAAATCGGAGGATAGGAGGTTTGACAGAGGGAACTGTAACAAGGAGGGTCTTACCATCCCGAAATCGAAGAGAGAAGGAGGACAGGATAGGGGAGCCTGCCATTCCGCGAACAAACCTCGTGTGTTTAGGATGAAGTTCGCCCCGGGAGGGAATGGAACCTGCGACCTAGCTCTTTCAAGGCAAACGCGCTACCCTCCAGGCCAACTAGGCTGGCTAGACTGCGATTTGAATACCAGGAGCGACTTATTATGTCATTACATTAACAGTTTTATTCAGAAGTTCCTAATTTGGTCAAAGCGTACGTCCAGTATTTCCAGGTTTCATTCTACTCGTTATGTTATGACAATGTGGAACTACTACTTCATACTATTTGTCATCCTCAATCTACTGATCTTAGTGCACGAGGTTCTCTCTAACCTGCATGTTATCGGCAACGATGTTTATCACCACCATCACAAACATACCGAGACTTCCTCAATCTACTGATCTTAGTGCACGAGGTTCTCTCTAACCTGCATGTTATCGGCAACGATGTTTATCACCACCATCACAAACATACTGAGACTAAACACAAACATTACATGTACCCGGTCCCTGTTTACTATCACGAAGGTCCTAAGCCTCATCTACATCCTTACCCTTACCATATTGACGGAGAGCCTCATCCTGCCCACGTTCATCGGCATGTCAAACCGATACCCATCAACGGGAAGCGGAAAAGAAGACGCATCAGTCGACGTAGGAAGCGTCACGGCAAACGCAAGGGTCCCGTCCTGGAGATTCCGGTCATTCACCACCATCACCCGCCTGCCACGCCGTCGCCTGTTTATGAATCCGCCCTGCGCAGCTTGCTAGCAACCCCAGTGCCTTCAGCAGCGGGAGAAGCAGTGGTAGAAGCGCCTATAAGACGGAGAGCTGCCCCGGTAGTAGCTACACCTGTGTACCAAAGAACCTATGCGCCAGTGAAAAGAGCTCCGACTATCCTGCGCCGCGCTTCACCAGTTCTGCGGAGCTCACCCAACCTGAAGTCAGCCATCTACAACTCCATCCTTAACGGTCCAGTAATATCCCGACCTCCTGGTGGCTCTAGGATGGATCACCTACCCGTCATTGTAGAAGATAACCCTTACAAATCCTCCATGGTTGAACAAAAACCCATATTGAAATCGTCTTTCCTGACTGCGGAGCTCACCCAACCTGAAGTCAGCCATCTACAACTCCATCCTTAACGGTCCAGTAATATCCCGACCTCCTGGTGGCTCTAGGATAGATCACCTACCCGTCATTGTAGAAGATAACCGTTACAAATCCTCCATGGTTGAACAAGGGCCATCTACAACTCCATCCTTAACGGTCCAGTAATATCCCGACCTCCTGGTGGCTCTAGGATGGATCACCTACCCGTCATTGTAGAAGGTAACCCTTACAAATCCTCCATGGTTGAACAAAAACGGTCCAGTAATATCCCGACCTCCTGGTGGCTCTAGGATGGATCACCTACCCGTCATTGTAGAAGATAACCCTTACAAATCCTCCATTGTTGAACAAAGGCCCATATTGAAATCATCTTTCCTGAAACAAAAACCGTACAGGAGGTCGTCTCTCTCGAACGATGGGTTTGATCATTTACCGGTAATAGAAGACGACAGTCCTGTTATTTATGAATCTCCTACGATGCCTGGAAGTCCGATAGAATCGTCCTTCATCGAAGAAGGTCCGCCAATCATGGCGTCTTCAATAATGGAAGATAAACCTTTCAGAAAGTCCTCCATTAGACGTATTGAACAGTTTATGGATTCCAAGGACGAGTCGCCATTTGAAAGTTCTTACATGGAAGAGAAGCCGTCAAGACATTCAATCATCATGGATCACAATCCACACGAAAGAGCTCCGTTTTTGGACGACGAAGGTCCAACTATGTTCGGCTCTTCTAGAACAAAAGACGAGATATTCATAGATTCACCCATGGAAGATGGACCTTTTACGAGCGATCAAAGTTTCCTGAAGAAGAGCTCAATTTTGGGCGGTAGCGTTTTTATGGATTCAACAGAAGACTACAAATCTTTTACGGGACATAAAACACCTTTTAGAAAATCTTCAATTATAAGAGATGAGGACATGATGGAATCTCTGATAAGAGATAAACCCCCGGATGAAATTTTCATGGACGACCAAGGGTCTTTCAAGAAGAGTTCTATTCGAGATGATCCTTTTATAGAAAGTTCCAATGACTCTGGGCCTTTCAAGGAGCATGGGTCATTTAGATCTTCGATCATGAGGGATAAAGAACTCATGGAATCTCTAGTTGAAGACGGACCAATTATTGAGGACAAGATCCTTTTATAGAAAGTTCCAATGACTCTGGGCCTTTCAAGGAGCACGGGTCATTTAGATCTTCGATCATGAGGGATAAAGAACTCATGGATCCTTTTATAGAAAGTTCCAATGACTCTGGGCCTTTCAAGGAGCACGAGTCATTTAGATCTTCGATCATGAGGGATAAAGAACTCATGGAATCTCTTGTTGAAGACGGACCAATTATTGAGGACAAACCCTTCAGACAGTCATCCATTCGGGACACTTCTATGGAAGGTATACATTTCATGGACGAAGGAGATGTACCGTTCAAACGGTCTGTAAGGAAAGATGACAAAACGTCAGAAAACAGGAAAGGAGATCAAAAGATGTTCGAAACTTTGAGACATGAACATATGGTAGAATCTCCAGATGACAATGGACTCTTTGTGAAAACTTCTCGCTTGAAAGAAAAACCTGATGAACATGAAAACATCCCATTTAGAAAATATAAAGAACCCTTCTACAAATCACAACTAAAACTGTATGATCACATTCCTAATGGCAGTGAAAAACCAATTTCATCTTCCTATAAAATCTTTGAAAATGGTCTACGAGACAGTGGTAAAAAATCAAATGCGAAATATACCGAAGCAATATTCAAACACGACAAAGATAAGAAATCTGAAGAGCTTTTTGAGCACGTCCCATTTGATAAACACGAGGAAATGGACTCAAAACCTCCACACGATATTATCATAGAGGAAGAACCGAATTCAAAATCTTCCTACAAAATATTTGACCACCTTCCATTTCACGAGAAAAGCACTTACCTAAAAGCTTCTAATGAAATTTTGGACTTTGATAAACATAAAGAAACGCAAACCAAATCTTCCGAAGAACACGTTTTCTATGGAAAAGGACCAATGTCAAATTTAAAATCTTCCTACAAAATCTTTAGCCACGTCCCAAATGGTAAAGAGAAGAACTCAATCATCAAATTCTCTGATGACGAGTTTGATCATATGGAAAGTGATTTTAACCCTGGTGAATTGGAAACAAAGTCTTCCCATGAACACATTTTCATTGATAAAGAAACCAAACCGACTTCAAAATCTTCCTATAAAATGTTCGACCATATTCCGTTTGAAAAGGAGAACGGTATCATCAAATCTTTCGACGAAAAATTCGAGGACAAACCTTCTGATGGAAATGAAAAACCGAAATCTTCCCAAGAAGATACGGACCATAATATTTTCTTTGATAAAGAAACAAAGTGGGATTCAAAATCTTCCTATAAAATCTTTGACGATATCCCGTTCGATAAAGAGAAACACTTCATCATAAAGAAGTCTTCAGATGAAATATTTGAACCCTCTGACAAGCACGAAAAAGTTGCTTCCCATGAAAAATTCGAAGATACCTTCTTCGACAAAGAATCCAAACCGCCTTCAAAATCTTCCTATAAAATATTTGACCATATTCCGTCTGATAAAGAGAAAATCTCCATTGAAAAATCATCAGATGAGATTTTTGAACACATTCCCTCCTTTAATAGACAAGACGAAATCCCAAGAAAATCTTCAAATGAACATATTTTCGCTGAAGAGAGCGAACAGCCTTTAAAATCTTCCTACAAAATCTATGACCACATTCCCACCATCTCAGAGGACAAACCCAATTCGAAATCTTCTCTGCTTTCCTACAAAATCTATGATCACATTCCTTCAGGCACAGAATCTACTTCAAAATCTTCCCTGCTTTATAGAAAAGTACGTAATGAAGAGCCCATTTCCACTGTAAAACACTCCAATAAACCACTCAAGTTATCTCGAATCAAAGACTTGCAAATCCCTCTAATTGCAGACTTACCAAAAGCTTTCTCCATCAACCATATATCCGCTTCTTCCGTCAGCGACCGTGAAAGGGCTCTCAAAGAGTCCAAAGACACAAAAACAACCTCGGAAGACTCCACTCTTGAAGCAATCAAAAGTAAAGAAGAGCGACCAACAATAAAATCTTACAAGAACATCGATTTCAAGGATGTGAAGCTATTGGCGTCTAACAAAGAGAAGGAACTGGGAAGAATTCGATATCATCCTGAACGAGATTGATAAAGGTATCGCATTTCCTAGACCTTTTTTTAAATATGATATGCTTTAGAAATTACCCACGTGCTTAAGAAATGTTAATGGTACAAAAGAGCTAGAACTTTTATCCATGTGCATGCTTGCATCAACTTACTCTTTTTCTCATAGCGCGTGCAACCACTCTCACACTTTCAACAACATCTCATTAGACAGTTCTCGGATCTCGTGCTTAAGAAATGTTAATGGTACAAAAGAGCTAGAACTTTTATCCATGTGCTTGCATCAACTTACTCTTTTTCTCATGCTAACAAAGAGAAGGAACTGGGAAGAATTCGATATCATCCTGAACGAGATTGATAAAGGTATCGCATTTCCTAGACCTTTTTTTAAATCTGATATGCTTTAGAAATTACCCACGTGCTTAAGAAATGTTAATGGTACAAAAGAGCTAGAACTTTTATCCATGCGCTTGCATCAACTTACTCTTTTTCTCATGGCGCGTGCAGCCACTCTCACACTTTCAACAACATCTCATTAGACAGTTCTCGGATCTTTTTCAGTCTTGCGTGTATAAACGCAATTTCCAGCTTCACGTCAAAGTAAACCTCCGGTATTGGGACTATTTGGAATGCACGTTTGTATTCATATTCTTGTTCTGGCCATTTACAGTAATCAGATCTCGAAAGAGATCTACATACATGATATAATAGAGCCCTATCTCTAAATAATGTCTCCATAATTCCATATAACTAACGTTAAAAGGGAGTGGAGGAGAGTACAGAAGGGAAGTATAAGGGATAGATGAAGGGAGGTCAGGAGAAAAGAGTAAGAAGGGTACTGAGGGCAAGCATAAGGGAGGAGAGGGAGAGATAAAGGAATAACAGGAAGAGATAAAGGAATAACAGGAAAAAAGGCTAAGAGTTGAGAGAGAGGTGGGAAGTTGAAAAGAAGAAGGAGGGAGAGGGAGGGAGAGGAGAAAAAAGAGAGAGGAGAGTATAGACAGGAGAAACGGCTAAAAGGGGGGAGAGAGGTGGGAAGTTGAAAAGAAGGAGGGAGAGGGAGGGAGAGGAGAAAAAAGAGAGTACAGACAGGAGAAACAGCTAAAAGGGGAGAGAGAGATAACTAACGTAGGACTCCTGAATAGTCCTGGAGTTTGTTGGACTTTTTAATTGCCTCTTTAGGACCAGTTTTGCTGATCCGTGTGGTGAAATCCTAAAAATGGCCAGAGGTGTGTAACAGGTATAGAAAAACTACATATTATGTCGATTATAGTAAAACTTTATCGGATATGTAACTAACGTAGGACTCCTGAATAGTCCTGGAGTTTGTTGGACTTTTTAATTGCCTCTTCAGGACCAGTTTTGCTGATCCGTGTGGTGCAATGAAATCCTAAAAATGGCCAGAGGTCTGTAACAGGTATAGAAAAACTACATAATGTCGATTATAGTAAAACTTTATCGGATATAGGAAACAATAATACCAGTTTATCTTAATTTTAATAATGTTGAAATACTTTGTCTACCTCTATTTTTGTATGTATCTACGCTTGTACAGTTTTGTCATTAAATATGTCCTATAGGTAATTAGCTATTGTAGAGATAAGTTTGATTGATAGTGAATAGAGAAACCTCTGAAATATTTGAAGTTCGACTTGAGATCTTGATATTTTCTGGCAATTTCTTTCCAAATTGTCTAGACAAGTAGGTATTTTGTTTAGGTAATTTATGTACCCTGGTAGATAATATTTACCACCTATTTACCCGTTTTGTTGTCAAAAATAAGTAAAATTTACAATAAGAGACATAAGTAAATAATATTTATACTTACCTAATTTACAATACGAGTATGTAGTACCTATGTACAAATTCTACATAATTATTAGGTATTAGATACATTATTATAATGTAGGTATAGCCAGTAATTAAATTCTGATGCAGTCTGTGCAAATTACTGATTTCATTATGTTTTTAAGTAGGTGTATTTACCTACACATTTCAAGATTTTTAAAGACAATATCTAATTTCTTACATTAATTATGAGACTTCAACTTTCGTTTTCGAAACACCATCATAATGTTAATGATATCACTTTAGAATCTTCAAATTATTCGGTGATATTAATGCTAATAAAATATTCGATATAATTTTATGAAAATTTTGATTGTGTTTTATTTACATTACATAAGCATAAAGTATCGTTGTTAATTATTTTGATGGGTTTATTATTCTGTGATATTACGTCATACCTTTTTAAAAGTGCGAAATCCAAAGTGTTAAGGTTTTTTATGGATTATCGTTGTTAATTATTTTGATGGGTTTATTATTCTGTGATATTACGTCATACCTTTTTAAAAGTGCAAAATCCAAAGTGTGAAGTTTTTTTATGGATCGCGCTAACTTGTCTAGTAGTCTAGTTTTCTGCAAGTTAGAAGAAAGTTTGTCACATGTTCAAGCTTCAAGGTAACTTGAGATATTGATAACATAGAATATAACTCAACAATGTCAGAGTAAAAAAAAAAAGAAAGAAACAACAACATGTGAGGGATTTGTGGGGAGAAAAAGTCTCCTAAAAATGATCAAAATTGTGATCAATGTTTGGATCACCTCTCAAAATTCAGTTAACTTTGTACCTACCTACATAATCAATATGCAATATGTACCTACCTACCTAGGTATAACAGGTTTAAAGCACTATGAACCACGATTGTAGAACAATACTGAGAGTACAAAAAACTACTTACCAAACTCCTTAAATTGGAACCAACTATCTGAACCAAAATTTCAGGTCTAATTCTAATGAGCTAAATTAGATCATAATAGCTCTAAGGTTTTTTTATTGAATAGCTATCTAGGTAAGTATGTTGATTTTTTTTTCCTTTTGTGAGAAAAAATAATGAAATTGTATAATAGCCAATATATCAGTCTAATTCTAATGTCACGTGATAATTATATGCTAACTGTCTAATGGATATAATATTACCGTGTAAAAAATGATTCTTTTAAAAACCGGCTCAAAATTCAGTCAAGGCAATTTTTTGTCTATTACCGTGACCAATTTTTTGCTCATCAACTACATAGGTATTCAGCCACATAGCTACATAGGTACATAGGTATAGGAAGTAAAAAAAAAGAACATAGATTGTACATTTTACCGGTAGGTTACCGAAATCACTTATTGAAAATCCGACTTCATAAAACGCAGTCTTACAACCAAGACTCTATAAGTCTGTATAACCATATCTTCCATTGTTGAGCTTTAAAACTTGTAACTTCAGAGAAAATGGTCAGTGATTGCAGTAAATCTTGCCAGGTATCATCAGCATTGTTTCATATTGTGTTACGCTAACTTGTCTAGTAGTCTAGTTTTCTGCAAGTTAGAAGAAAGTTTGTCACATGTTCAAGCTTCAAGGTAACTTGAGATATTGATAATGATAACATAGAATATAACTCAACAATGTCAGAGTGAAAAAAAGAAAGAAACAACAACATGTGAGGGATTTGTGGGGAGAAAAAGTCTCCTAAAAATGATCAAAATTGTGATCAATGTTTGGATTACCTCTCAAAATTCAGTTAACTTTGTACCTACCTACATAATCAATATGTACCTACCTAGGTATAACCTACCTAGGTATAACAGGTTTAAAGCACTATGAACCATGATTGTAGAACAATACTGAGAGTACAAAAAACTACCAAATTCCTTAAATTGGAACCAACTATCTGAACCAAAACAACAACATGTGAGGGATTTGTGGGGAGAAAAAGTCTCCTAAAAATGATCAAAATTGTGATCAATGTTTGGATCACCTCTCAAAAATCAGTTAACTTTGTACCTACCTACATAATCAATATGTACCTACCTAGGTATAACAGGTTTAAAGCACTATGAACCACGATTGTAGAACAATACCGAGAGTACAAAAAACTACCAAATTCCTTAAATTGGAACCAACTATCTGAACCGAATTTCAGGTCTAATTCTAATGAGCTAAATTAGATCATAATAGCTCTAAGGTTTTTTTATTGAATAGCTATCTAGGTAAGTATGTTGATTTTTTTTCCTTTTGTGAGAAAAAATAATGAAATTGTATAATAGCCAATATATCAGTCTAATTCTAATGTCACGTGATAATTATATGCTAACTGTCTAATGGATATAATATTACCGTGTAAAAAATGATTCTTTTAAAAACCGGCTCAAAATTCAGTCAAGGCAATTTTTTGTCTATTACCGTGACCAATTTTTTGCTCATCAACTACAACTACATAGGTATTGCTCATCAACTACATAGATTATCGAAGTAAAAAAAAAGAACATAATAGATTGTACATTTTACCGGTAGTTTACCGAGATCACTTAAAAAGGAAAAAATAATAATACCTAATTTCAGGCGGCCCGTGACGCCGGTGCGAGTTCTTTCCCCCTTTGGCCCATATCCCATAGGTGTGAACATGTTTCTCCCAAAAACCATTCTAACTTACCTTACGTGTTACTTACTTTAGGGTTTACCAAATCAGAAATGAGGTCAATCTAGGATTGTGCTATACCTACTTATAATAGAAAGTTCAATCCAGAATTGAAAATCCGACTTCATAAAACGCGGTCTTACAACCAAGAATACCAAGATTCTATAAGTCTGTATCTTCCATTGTTGAGCTTTAAAACCTGTAACTTCAGAGAAAATGGTCAGTGATTGCAGTAAATCTTGCCAGGTATCATCAGCATTGTTTCATATTGTGTTAGCACTGCTTACAACATAATAAGGATTCTGGATAGCAACTTTCAGTTACATAACATAACAGTGATACCACTTGGCGATCACGTTCAGATCAGTTTTACTTTCGCTAAAAACATTTTCTTCTGACAAGATGCCAAGTTCACAGTGTTCTTGAGGAATCTGACTGGCACAAACGTGCGGTGGACTTATCTGCCTGACATCAAGTTTATAGTGTGGACGTGTTTCCACATTGCTTGAAACACATCTCTTAGGTCAGCCATTAACTATCAGGTAGACCTGGGACTTATCTGCCTGACATCAAGTTTATAGTGTGGACGTGTTTCCACATTGCTTGAAACACATCTCTTAGGCTAGCCATTAACTATCAGGTAGGCCTGACATGTACAGCTGAACAGGTATATGTACCTGACACCTGATGAGCACACACACTATGAGGCAGACCTGATCAGATGTACATGTCCTCAAGTCCTGTCCCCGATTACGATAGTGATTTGCTGGCCTTAGCCTGAGTAGGGCCAGGGAAAGCCAGCAGCTCGCGATCTCTCAGATGGTCACCCATCTTGATATACAAACCACGTCCAACGTTGTTTAACTTCAGTGATCCTTTGGGAACTGTTGCATTAACAAAGTGCCGCTTTTCCCCATTTGTGGATTTTTGTAACGGTGCCTGTTTTATTTTAACGTGATTAACTTTAGCTTCCCAATTTTGTCAAAGCTCTTGGCGTTTCACCAGACCGCCGCATTTCTCTTGACACTACCGGACGAGATTCAGTAACACAATTTCACCGATTACCAAGTTTCAGGTTTGAAGTTGGTGTTCTTGAGGAAGCTGACTGGCACAAACGTGCGGTGGACTTATCTGCCTGACATCAAGTTTATAGTGTGGACGTGTTTCCACATTGTCTGAAACACATCTCTTAGGCTAGCCATTAACTATCAGGTAGACCTGACATGTACACCTGAACAGGTACATATATGTACCTGACACCTGATGAGCACACACACTATGAGGTAGACCTGATCAGGTGTACCTGTCGTCAAGTCCTGTCCCCGATAGTGATTTGCTGGCCTTAGCCTGAGTACGGCCAGGGAAAGCCAGCAGCTCGCGATTTCTCAGATGGTCACCCATCTTGATACAAACCACGTCCAACGTTGTTTAACTTCAGTGATCCTTTGGGAACTGGTGCATTAACAACGTGCCGCTTTTCCCCATTTGTGATTTTTGTAACGGTGCCTGTTTTATTTTAACGTGATTAACTTTAGCTTACCAATTTCGTCAAAGCTCTTGGCGTTTCACCAGACCGCCGCATTTCTCTTGACACTACCGGACGAGATTCAGTTACACAATTTCACCGATTACCAAGTTTCAGGTTTGAAGTTCAGGAAGGAACTTTAATCCTACTTGGACAGTAACTTTACCAAGATCATTATGTGAACCAACTTCAAGTTCTTTGTTGTAATTCTTGTTTACATTTCGTTACTTGATCTTGTACGAATCACAAGTGTTTCATGGACTTAAATTCTTTAACTTGTGTTTTAAATTCTTTAACTTGATTTTAAAGCTCGATATTCAAGTATTCCGTGTAAATCGCTCAAGTTCTTTGTTGTAATTCTTGTTTACATTTCGTTACTTGATCTTGTACGAATCACAAGTGTTTTATGGACTTAAATTCTTTAACTCGATTTTAAAGCTCGATATTCAAGTATTCCGTGTAAATCGACCAAGTATGTATTCATGAATTCGGTTTAAATCGTTTAATATTCAAAAGATTCAAATCAATTTATTCAAAGTCACTATTTTACCTGGTTTTTGAGTCCGTTCCAAAGATTCCAACGTGTTTTAATAAGATTTGATTTGAATAAAGCCTTTGATAGATTTGCAAATTTCAAGTTTTACAAATTCCACTAATTTGAGTAAACTAGTTCCAAGTTCAAATATTTTCAAGTTATTTATCCTTAACAAATAAGTAGGTTACATTTTTCAACTACATATTTAACACATTTTCATTCCTAACCCAGGGTTGAAAATCTCTTTAAATGTTAATTTACAACCCCCATTATTTTTAATCAAATATGTAGGTGTTAAACTACGAGGAAAAATAAACTAAAAAAATATATATGTACCTATACCTACCTATATACATTACATATCTACCTACATATTAAAATTACTGTTCCGTCATCAATTCAATATTTTATGCTCTTTTGAAATTCAATAATGTGTTGCAAATAAAATAAAAAACTAATGAAAAAATAGAAAGTAAAATAAAAACAAAATAAAAGCGACATAATTAAATTAATAATTAAAAACTAGAAACGATTAAAAAAAAAAAAAAACTCGACTGTTATACGATATCATACGTTCCTATATTTATTTTATTATCAACAACATTAAAAAGTGTAATAATTACTGTTTATTAATATTTTTTCATACCATATTTCAGTAAAACCTCAGATATCCTACCTCGGTGGTGTAGTACCTACCTCGGTGGTGTAGTGGTCAAGGCGCTCGCCTGGTAAACAGGAGGGCGTGGGTTCAATCCCAGCCGAGGTATGGAATTTTATCCTCAATATAATTTGAGAATTTGACCACAATAATAGAAGTAACCTACTGCTGGAGTAAAGGGACTTTTCAGTCCAATGCGAGCAGTATAAATAAGCACTATTATTATTATTATATCCTCATTTTCCGATCAAAGTGCAGGCTGAATACTTACTTGTAGTTACCTACCTATTACTTCATTAGTTATTAGTTGCAATGTCGATAGAACAGGGGTATATAGGGATTCTAGAGATTATATTCAAACCAAACAACCCCAAATTTTCCTAAAGGGAAAGTCTAGGGTCCAAAGATTACCTTGAGGTGAAACAGCAACTTTAAAGGATTTTGAAGTTGTGAAACCACGCCTGGTTGTTTGCTTTACACGCCGCGCCGGCTTGTAAATTAGTTTCTGCTGTTTTAATTGAAATTAATTGCACAACTCTCTCTCCATCCCTGTCAAAACCTCCCCATTATTATTTCCTGATAACACTCCTCTCTCATTAGTTATTAGTTGCAATGTCGATAGAACAGGGGTATATAGGGATTCTAGAGATTATATTCAAACCAAACAACCCCAAATTTCCCCTAAAGGGAAAGTCTAGGGTCCAAAGATTACCTTGAGGTGAAACAGCAACTTTAAAGGATTTTGAATTTGTGAAACCACGCCTGGTTGTTTGCTTTACACGCCGCGCCGGCTTGTAAATTAGTTTCTGCTGTTTTAATTGAAATTAATTGCACAACTCTCTCTCCATCCCTGTCAAAACCTCCCCATTATTATTTCCTGATAACACTCCTCTCTTATTCCCTCTTACCCTTTTTCCCCCCTCTCTCCCTCCTCTCCTCCCTCTTCAATTCAACTTCCCACCTCTCTCTCTCCCCTTTTAGCTGTTTCTCCTGTCTGTACTCCCCTCTCTCTTTTTTCTCCTCTCCCTCCCTCTCCCTCCTTCTTTTCAACTTCCCACTTCTCTCCCCCCCTTTTAGCCCTTTCTCCTGTCTATACTCTCCTCTCTCCCTTTTCTCCTCTCCCTCCCTCTCCCTCCTTCTTCTTTTCAACTTCCCACCTCTCTCTCTCAACTCTTAGCCTTTTTTCCTGTTATCCCTTTATCTCTCCCTCTCCTCCCTTATGCTTCCCCTCAGTACCCTTCTTTCTCTTTTCTCCTGACCTCCCTTCATCTATCCCTTATACTTCCCTTCTGTACTCTCCTCCACCTCCCTTTTATCCTCCCTCTCCTATTTGAATAAAAAACAAGGATATCTGAGTGTTTATTACAAACAAAAACTTTTCTATGTTCGTATCTAGGTCAGTTCTCATCTACTTATAGATCCAGCAAATACCTAGTATATTTTAAACAATATTAAGTGTAGGTATAATAATTAAATTTAATCCTCAAATTAAACTATAATGACTCTTTCAAACGAAAAGAAAATGCTATAAATCATTAAATGAATCCATTGACTACTGGAAATTCTGGAAAATAAAGAAACAATAACACCTACCTGGGATCTAATCCGTGGACATTGCCGAACCGATTGATTTGAGAATAAGCTGGGAACAAAAAACCCTTTGAAAAGACTCTGGAAGTACCATCATCAAAAAGAATAGAAACTTTTAGCCCTTTCTCCTGTCTATACTCTCCTCTCTCCCTTTTCTCCTCTCCCTCCCTCTCCCTCCTTCTTCTTTTCAACTTCCCACCCCTCTCTCTCTCAACTCTTAGCCTTTTTTCCTGTTATCCGTTTATCTCTCCCTCTCCTCCCTTATGCTTCCCCTCAGTACCCTTCTTACTCTTTTCTCCTGACCTCCCTTCATCTATCCCTTATACTTCCCTTCTGTACTCTCCTCCACTCCCTTTTATCCTCCCTCACCTATTTGAATAAAAAACAAGGATATCAGAGTGTTTATTACAAACAAAAACTTTTCTATGTTCGTATCTAGGTCAGTTCTCATCTACTTATAGATCCAGCAAATACATAGTACCTATATTTTAAACAATATTAAGAGTAGTATCTATATTTTAAACAATATAATAATTAAATTTAATCCTCACATGAAACTATAATGACTCTTTCAAACGAAAAGAAAATGTTATAAATCATTAAATGAATCCATTGACTACTGGAAATTCTGGAAAATAAGGAAACAATAACATTTACCTGGGATCAATCCGTGGACATTGCCGAACCAATTGATTTGAGAATAAGCTGGGAACGAAAAACCCTTTGAAAAGACTCTGGAAGTACCATCATCAAAAAGAATAGAAGCAGTGACTTAGAAGCTTGGAACGGAAAGCCCTTTGAAAAGACTCTCAAAATATCATCACCAAAAAGAATAGTAACCAACTTAAAGGTCTTCCTACAACCCAACTTGAAAAATCCTCTAACCTTGAAGATCTCCAATAAAATGAATCTCTTCGGCTCTCTCCTTTCGTTCTTTGCCTTCCTGACTTTGGTGGCTTCCGAAACCATCCTCTTCCGCAACATCAAGTACCACCACTACCACCACAATCATGGCAAGCATGCGCCAAAGATCCAGAAGGTCTATTTGGACCACCATCACATTTACCATCCACGACCCCACCATCATTACAGCTACCATGGCTTGCCGCATCATTCTTATGATACGCATGAGATTTACGCTGGTGATGATTATTATGATGATCATGATCATGTGCATTATTACTAGAGTGACCTTGGAGCACTCTGAAGGTCATTTGCGCAACATGTGTGCGCAGTGGCCCATTCAACAAACCTTTAGTGCGGAAGAGATTGAGTCGATGGCGACCAGAATCTATGAGATATCAGTCCATTTTTGCGGGACAGGTCAAAAAATTATGGCCGATCATACCACTGAGAGTTAACACAGAGTGAAGGGTTTTTTTGACGTCACCCATTTGATTTACACAGGCCAGTAATTCCTAAACTCTGGATTAACTGAAAACTCTCTGTGGTATTAAGATCGGACATTAAAATGAATCACCGAATTCATAGATGGTGGACAAGATTTCGAGCTTGACCGAAATCTACATAATTATGAGACCACTTTTCCGACTATTTATCTTACATAAATTTACCTATGTAGTGAAACAATTGATTACCAAGCCATATTTTCATGTACAAAAAATAGGTTTCTATTGATAGCTGATACAAACTGTCTAATTTTAAGTTCTATTGTAGAAGTTAATGGTAGAGTAAGTAGAGTTAAGTTGTTGTTACCTCTAAAATAAAGTTCCTTTCGAGTTGTTCTGAAAGGTTAGACATATTATTTTGAGAGGAAAAATAGAGAAAAAAAAAACGATAATTACATGTTACCTTCCTGTGCATAGCATATTTTACTATACATATAAAAGGGTAAGGAAAGTAAAAAAAGAAAAAAAACTCCATTAGGTATAGTAATTATGTTCATTTTATAGCTAATTTTGTAACAATTGTATAGTTTACTTTCGTATGTATGTATACATTTTGGTTATTGTTGTATTTTTTGTTTTAAAAAATTACCAATAAAACACTTTTTGTTTTAATGATATCAGAAAGAATGTGTATTTTATTTACTTTAAGTTTTTTCTCGCCATGATACTGTTTTCCTTATAGGCTCATGATACAGAAGCTTTCGAAAGCTTTCAACAAAATTGGGTATTTTGCATCTAATAGTAGAAAAGTTTGCAAAGACATTGTGATAAATATGATTTGGAACGATAATGGGGAATCGTACTTTGATGGAAAAGTTCTTGAGCTTGTCCTTGGGCAGCTCCTACAACTTTCTGTCACTTAAAGGGCGTTAAAAATTGGGAATTCAGCGTTGAGGTGTGCTGGTGAGGGGACAGTGACAAACAGCCATTTTTTCTCTAGTGTAAGTATCTTGAAAATAATTTCTTGTAAATTAAATAAGTTCTATTGTGTAGAAGTTAATGGTAGAGTAAGTAGAGTTAAGTTGTTGTTACCTCTAAAATAAAGTTCCTTTCGAGTTGTTCTGAAAGGTTAGACATATTATTTTGAGAGGAAAAATAGAGAAAAAAAAAACGATAATTACATGTTACCTTCCTGTGCATAGCATATTTTACTATACATATAAAAGGGTAAGGAAAGTAAAAAAAGAAAAAAAACTCCATTAGGTATAGTAATTATGTTCATTTTATAGCTAATTTTGTAACAATTGTATAGTTTACTTTCGTATGTATGTATACATTTTGGTTATTGTTGTATTTTTTGTTTTAAAAAATTACCAATAAAACACTTTTTGTTTTAATGATATCAGAAAGAATGTGTATTTTATTTACTTTAAGTTTTTTCTCGCCATGATACTGTTTTCCTTATAGGCTCATGATACAGAAGCTTTCGAAAGCTTTCAACAAAATTGGGTATTTTGCATCTAATAGTAGAAAAGTTTGCAAAGACATTGTGATAAATATGATTTGGAACGATAATGGGGAATCGTACTTTGATGGAAAAGTTCTTGAGCTTGTCCTTGGGCAGCTCCTACAACTTTCTGTCACTTAAAGGGCGTTAAAAATTGGGAATTCAGCGTTGAGGTGTGCTGGTGAGGGGACAGTGACAAACAGCCATTTTTTCTCTAGTGTAAGTATCTTGAAAATAATTTCTTGTAAATTAAATAAGTTCTATTGTGTAGAAGTTAATGGTAGAGTAAGTAGAGTTAAGTTGTTGTTACCTCTAAAATAAAGTTCCTTTCGAGTTGTTCTGAAAGGTTAGACATATTATTTTGAGAGGAAAAATAGAGAAAAAAAAAACGATAATTACATGTTACCTTCCTGTGCATAGCATATTTTACTATACATATAAAAGGGTAAGGAAAGTAAAAAAAGAAAAAAAACTCCATTAGGTATAGTAATTATGTTCATTTTATAGCTAATTTTGTAACAATTGTATAGTTTACTTTCGTATGTATGTATACATTTTGGTTATTGTTGTATTTTTTGTTTTAAAAAATTACCAATAAAACACTTTTTGTTTTAATGATATCAGAAAGAATGTGTATTTTATTAACTTAGGTTTTTTCTCGCCATGATACTGTTTTCCTTATAGGCACATGATACAGAAGCTTTCGAAAGCTTTCAACAAAATTGGGTATTTTGCATCTAATAGTAGAAAAGTTTGCAAAGACATTGTGATAAATATGATTTGGAACGATAATGGGGAATCGTACTTTGATGGAAAAGTTCTTGAGCTTGTCCTTGGGCAGCTCCTACAACTTTCTGGCACTTAAAGGCCGTTTAAATCAGGAATTCGGCGTTAAGGTGTGCTGGTGAGGGGACAATGACAAACAGCCATTTTCTCTCTAGTGTAGGCTCTAAAATAAAGTTCCTTTCGAGTTGTTCTGAAAGGTTAGACATATTATTTTGAGAGGAAAAATAGAGTTTTAAAATAGTTATAGGTACCTCCTGTGACTGTGAGAAGGTAATTATTTAATTGAATTATTGTTTCTTGACTTTCTTCGAAAGGGGTTGAGGAAAATTGGAATTAGCCCTTATCTTGGTACTGTATCCATATGGATACCTTCAAAATGTAGTCTTGGATAATTTATTAGACCTAGAGTAAGACCACCCATCCACCTAATCGATGGAACGAAACTTTAAAGACAGAAGTAGGCAAAATACAAGATCACGATTTCTGGAGAGTTAGAAAAATTATTCAGGTCATAAAAAATAATTGCGACTGCACTCTATGACTGAATTGCCCTTCATACAGTATTGTAAGGCAAGCCACACACTATCAGGTACACCTAATCAGCCGTACCTGTCAGGTCTACCTGATAGCAGGTGGCTGGCCTAAGCTCTTGTACCTATACAGCTTTTTTTATCGTACCGAAATCGAAGAGAGAAGGAAGACAGGATAGGAAAATACCAGCCGTTCCGAGAACGAACATTATCCGTTCAGCATAAAATCCGCCCCGGGTGGGAATTGAACCCGCGGCCTAGCGCTTACAAGGCAGACGCGCGACCCATCAAGGTAACTAGGCGGGCATCTCTAACTTTGCTTTTCTTCTCTGCTTCTTCTCAGGTATTAGACGCCTTTCTAGCCTCGGGGAACGCCCGCAATCTGATCGCCCTAGACTTGGACTCGTCGGACAATCTCTCAGACGAGGCCCTTCAGAAGTTCCTCTCCCGACATGGTCACCAGTTGTTGGGTCTCAGTCTCTCCGGGATGCCCCACATTACGGACCAGCTCTGGATGAATGTCCTGAAGATTCTGACCAACACCAAGTAAGTTCTCCGGAAGGGCCTTTGAAGTAACTTTAAATATGGAACGAAGAAGATGGAGGAAGATAAGAATCCCAACAAAAACATATAAACTGTAAGAAGAGGGCCAAGTTCCTGACCTTCCTGAAGATTCTGACCAACACCAAGTAAGTTCTCCGGAAGGGCCTTTGAAGTAACTTTAAATATGGAACGAAGAAGATGGAGGAAGAGAAGAATCCCAACAAAAACATATAACCTGTAAGAAGAGGGCCAAGTTCCTGAACGAAGAAGATGGAGGAAGAGAAGAATCCCAACAAAAACATATAACCTGTAAGAAGAGGGCCAAGTTCCTGACCTCCTCCTCCTCCTCCTCTTCAAAAAGATGATGATGACTAATTTGATATGTTTACAATCAATCTGTCAAAGATTGGGCAAGAAAGTTCCTGACCTCCTCCTCCTCCTCTTCAAAAAGATGATGATGACTAATTATTTTGATATGTTTACAATCAATCTGTCAAATATAACAAAGATTGGGCAAGATAAAACAACGCATAACAAAGTTATGACCCTTTCAAATTTTGCGTTCTTATTGGGACACCCTTTATATTCTTATGAAGATTTTGATAATATTTCTTGAGAAGTTCTCAACTTCAGGTAATGGCACGTGAGTTATATTCACTTCATTAAGTTTACCCAGGTGTCACACGTTCTGTCGAAAGCAAAAAGATTTATGAACGTTTCTGGCAAATTTCTTCTCACATATGCTTCCCCTAATTTCCTATTTATTTTTTCCTTGAAAAGTTTGCAAGAGAATTTTTCGCTTCTTCTAATTTACTTTCAAATGTTTCCTTGAATTATTCCCCCTCCTTAAAATGTTTTAGAACAATTTGGGTGTTGATTTCTTTCCTTGAAATTTCCCATCCCTCTAAATTTTTGGAAGAATTTTTGAGAACAGATTTTTTTTGTTGTTCTTTTATTTTCAAAAGCTGCTAATTGATGGAACGATTTCAAGTATTTTCTTGAAATCCGAGGAAGTTTGCGAGATAAAAGGACAGGACAGTAAATACGTACCTTTAACATATTCGCAGAATCGTGTAAATTGCTTCTTTAAGCGATGTTTTCTTCTCTCCCTCATTTTTTCTTTCGAGTATTTTGACCTTTTGAAAGATAAAAGCTTCTGAGAAAGGTCATGCTGACCTTTTGTTCAAACATTATATTATTGTCAGTGATATACAGTTTCAAGGCCGTTGGTGTTTATCTTGGAAAACTACTCCCAAGTTAATAATCCTAATGTTTGGTCTTCTACTTCTTTTTCTTCTCCGTCATTTTATTTGTCTTCTTGTTCTTCGCCGTCTTTTTCTTGTTCTTCCTTCTTCTTCTTTTTTTTTTTTTTTTCTTCGTCTTCTTCTTCCTACAAAAGTTAGAGAAATTAGCTTGCAGGTGTGTCAGAATTTGGAACGGATTGAGCTGCGTTGGGATCCGCTCAATCTGAGATTCTCAGACAAGAGTCAGAAAGCGATCGATATTATTCGAGTCAAGTGTCTGAAGCTGAAGAGTTTGGTGCTGAGGTAAGTTGGCATACTGTTAGCTTTAAGGTGGATTTACAAGCTCAAGCCATTTGCGCAAACTGGCCGCTTTGTTGCACAAAACTTTGAAAAGAACCTAGCATGCCGCTTTGTTGCACAAAACTTTGAAAAGAACCTAGATTTATTTTTTTTTTTTTTTTTTAAAATACGTATTCCGCAAATGTAATAGAAAGTCGTGTGATGTTCTCACCAGATTTTTTTTTTTTTTTTTTTTTTTTTTGCTTTTGCAAACTTCAAGCCTGCATTCATGCTCTACGATTCACTTAATCAAACCGGCATGTGCAAGGCAGATTATGCAAATGGTTGAAGCGTGTAAACCCACCTTTAGATTCGAGACATAATATTGTTTTCTACAGCTCAAAGGGACTAGAATAGATCTACCTGCCTGTCCAAATCTTGCACCAATAGGACTGAAAAGTCCATTTACCACAGCAGTCTTAACAAGGTCAAACACACGAGACCTGGATTGGACTGCTGATGCTGTAGTAAAGGGACTTTTAAGTCCTATGCTCGCAATATTAAACAAGGTATGTATGTAGGTATTGTAGGTATGTATTCTACTGTTGGGGACTTTCAGTAGAGTTTTCAATCTCGCCCTAACAACTAGGAGTAAATTATGTAATATTAATATCTATTAGAGTTGTTGGTCGTGGTTTCAGGGTTGGTTTTGCTGTTGGTTTTGATCTTTTGATGTTGAAGGTGAGGCGTTATGGGTATCATTTGCTTTAGATAGGTACACCTATATGCATAATATTGTCGATGTAGTTTGCACAATGTATCCAGGTATACCTATGTAAACTAGTATAGCTCGCTATATTGAAGTAATAGAAAGTAAAAATTATCTTGTCTGAAGATATGTGTGTAGAATGTATACATACTTATTCTGTCTGAAGTCTGAACTGATAGTAAACAGACTGGGTACCATATTTTACGACTTTCCATTACCTCTATGGTGTTTACTTCAGGTGTATTCACTTAAACTGATAGTATAAGTATACCTTACTGTACTACCTACACTTTACGATTTTCTATTACCCCTATATGTTCTGTTTACTCCAGATGTTATGTAGGTAGGTACCTACAGATAAAAGCTTCTGAGAAAGGTCATGCTGACCTTTTGTTCAAACATTATATTGTCAGTGATATACAGTTTCAAGGACGTTGGTGTTTATCTTGGAAAACTACTCCCAAGTTAATAATCCCAATGTTTGGTCTTCTACTTCTTTTTCTTCTCCGTCATTTTATTTGTCTTCTTCTTCTTCTTCTTCTTCTTCTTCTTCTTCTTCTTCTTCTTCTTCTTCTTCTTCTTCTTCTTCTTCGTCTTCTTCTTGTTCTTCCTTCTTCTTTTTTTTCTTCGTCCAACAAAAGTTAGAGAAATTAGCTTGCAGGTGTAATGATTGTAACCCATTATTATTTATTGTAAAAAAAAAAGTTTTCACTTCTTCTTCTGCTGTTGCTTCTTCTTCTTCTTCTTCTTCTTCTTCTTCTTCTCCTCCTCCTTCTTCGTTTAAAGTTGTATTTTGCTATTTATTGCTTTGTTCTGAGTTATCTGCAGTAACATCTGTTAGGTTCTTACTCTTCATTTTTTTTCTTTTTCTTCGTCTTCTTTTTATAGAAAGTGTTCTATGAAATGTATTTTTGTATAATATAGAAGAATAAGAAATTACGAAAATTACAAACTTTTTTCCCAAGTTATTTTTATTTTTGGTTTCCCCCTCCTCTCTCCTCTCCTTTTTGGCTTTTTGAAAATAATCTTTCACTCTTTGTCTCTTTTTCTCCTCCTCTTTCCCCACACTCCCCTATTCTATTTGTGTTTTTCTGTCTTCTCGTCAGAATGACTGATCTGAAATTAACATTGAATTCCGACTTCGAACTGTTCAGTCCCACAGGAAAAGTTCAGATCGAGGGTTTTTTTTTTACCAGGCTTAAGATCAAAACTTAGAGATCTTATAGGTTCTTTCAACGACCATCAAAGGCCTCAAAACCTTTCCTGACATAACCTAAGTATTCATCCACAACGGAAAACCGACTATCGCCCCTCGCCTAGTACCAGTTACCGACCCAAGAGAAAATAAACAAACCATACTAATGAATAGAAGCGTCCTCAACGGAGCTTTGACCATAAAAGCGACCCTACCAGAAAATCAAGAAATTGAGCTGAGTATATTTCTGGGATGGTCGATGGTCGATAGTCTCGGCGAGGGTCCATGGTTTATGGTCGCCGTTATGGCCGCGCACTAAGAGGCCGAACTTAAGATATTCGTTCGAACAATCGAATTGAGTGACTGATGCTCCAAAGAAGTACCTCTCGCCGCGCCGTCCTTCCTATCTTGGGTTCTTTCGAACAACTAGTCTTTTGACTCTCAAATCAAGTAACAGAGGCCCAAAGAGGTTTCTCTAGCCGCCAGCCCTAACTTCACCTGACAATAACCTTACATAACATAACCTAACCTAACCTTACACAACTAAACCGTACATAATCTAAGATACTGAGCAATCAAAATCTGGGAAACCATGTTTCCGACAGAGGTCCAAAGAGGTTTCTCTAGCCGCCAGCCCTAACAATAACCTTACATAACCTAACCTAACCTAACCTAACCTAACCTTACCTAACCTTACACAACTAAACCGTACATAATCTAAGATACTGAGCAATCAAAATCTGGGAAACCATGTTTCCGACAGAGGTCCAAAGAGGTTTCTCTAGCCGCCAGCCCCTTCACCTAACAATAACCTTACAGTGCTAAGCATAGTCTCAAGGCATTTGATTGGTCAATTTTGATTTGAGACTGATCTAAGAACGATCATTCTTGTTCATAAATACGAGTATATGTTTCCGACAGAGGTCGAAAGAGGTACCTCTCGCCGCCATCCCTGACTTCAACGGATTACGTCCATTATTCAACACGCTAAGATTTTGTCTCTCCCCATTAAGTAAAGTTCGGAATAAATGCGGAAAAGTTATTTTAGTTCTAATCCAATTCGTGCAGGGCCGGATATTGCAGGGATATTTGTCTTGAAAGTTATTTTCGTTCTAATCCAATTCGTGCAGGGCCGGATATTGTAGGGATATTTTGTCTTGAAAGTCATTTTAGTTCTAATCCAATTCGTGCAGGGCCGGATATTGCAGGGATATTTGTCTTGAAAGTTATTTTCGTTCTAATCCAATTCGTGCAGGGCCGGATATTGTAGGGGTCAACGGATTACGTCCATTATTCAACACGCTAAGATTTTGTCTCTCCCCATTAAGTAAAGTTCGGAATAAATGCGGAAAAGTTATTTTCGTTCTAATCCAATTCGTGCAGGGCCGGATATTGTAGGGATATTTGTCTTGAAAGTTATTTTAGTTCTAATCCAATTCGTGCAGGGCCGGATATTGCAGGGATATTTGTCTTGAAAGTTATTTTAGTTCTAATCCAATCCGTCCAGGGCCGGATATTGCAGGGATATTTGTCTTGAAAGTTATTTTAGTTCTAATCCAATTCGTGCAGGGCCGGATATTGCAGGGATATTTTGTCTTGAAAGTGAAATTAATTTCTTGTAAATTAAATAGTAATAATAATAAATAACTATATTTAATTTGTTTTTGTCGAGATGATTTGCCAAATTTAATTCAGTCCAAAAATGGAAAGCACTACCTACTATTCTTTTGGCAACTCTTTTTAAAATAGTTATAGGTACCTCCTGTGACTGTGAGAAGGTAATTATTTAATTGAATTATTGTTTCTTGACTTTCTTCGAAAGGGGTTGAGGAAAATTGGAATTAGCCCTTATCTTGGTACTGTATCCATATGGATACCTTCAAAATGTAGTCTTGGATAATTTATTAGACCTAGAGTAAGACCACCCATCCACCTAATCGATGGAACGAAACTTTAAAGACAGAAGTAGGCAAAATACTGCTCAAGATTACGATTTCTGGAGAGTTAGCTCTTGGATAATTTATTAGACCTAGAGTAAGACCACCCATCCACCTAATCGATGGAACGAAACTTTAAAGACAGAAGTAGGCAAAATACAAGATCACGATTTCTGGAGAGTTAGAAAAATTATTCAGGTCATAAAAAATAATTGCGACTGCACTCTATGACTGAATTGCCCTTCATACAGTATTGTAAGGCAAGCCACACACTATCAGGTACACCTAATCAGCCGTACCTGTCAGGTCTACCTGATAGCAGGTGGCTGGCCTAAGCTATTGTGCCTATATAGCTTTTTTTTATCGTACTGAAATCGAAGAGAGAAGGAAGACAGGATAGGAAAATGCCAGCCGTTCCGAGAACGAACATTATCCGTTCAGGATAAAATCCGCCCCGGGTGGGAATTGAACCCGCGGCCTAGTTTATCAGGCTCTTATCGGTGTCTCTTGTGTACATTGTTAATTATATACGACCTTGAAATGGATAGCACAACATAACTGAAAACTGAGGAGAGAGAGTGGGAGCCAGAAATCTCTCTCTTTCTCTCTCTCTCCCTCTCTCCTGCATCTTTCTTTCTTTTCTCTCTCTCTCATTTTCTCTCTTTCACTCTCTCTCTCTCTCTCCCTCTCTCACTCTCTCTCTCTCTCTCTCTCTCTCTCCTGCATTTTTCTTTCCCTCTCTCTCTCTTTCCCATTTCTCTCTTCCTGTCTGACCCAACTCAAGTACCTATATTCCCATATTGTATTGTTAGGATGTTAGGATACTTAGGACAGTCAACACATGAGCTTATGTCAACAGGTTTGACAAACAGTTCTAGAGTACCCCTATATCAATTTACGAGTACACTGATATTCTCAAGAATATTCTCTTTCTTCATCGATTTTTCAATAAATAACTCAATATTTTCCATTATACCTACTTAATACTGAGATATCTATGTATTTCTTATCTATTTTTAGAAATTTCAGATATCTCACAATTCAATAAGGTCCCAAAATTCGAGTTTACTTTGCATAATCTCACCATTCTCCCATTGTGAGAACAGTTTTTCATCAATTTCAATACTTCCATCCCTCTTTACAAATCTTGTTTCTTTCCCTTTTCATCCCTCTATCCAATCTTTCTACCCCTTTTTTCGTCCCTCTTTCCCAAATCTTTCTCTCCCTTTTTCTTCTCCCTCTATGCAAATCCCTCCTTCTCTCTCAATCCTCCTCCAATTTTCATTATTTCCTTCACATTCAATTTCCATCTGTCACATCTTGCTTCAGCCTTCTTTTCTGTCGGGAATTGTCTGATTTGATCCCTGACATTTTCAATCAGTGGTGTGTCTTCTGAGGAAGCTAGGAGAGGCACAGTTTTCCTTCCTCTGTACAATTTTTTCTGACCTCCGAAACTCCCCTACTTAGGTACCACTTACTGAAATTAGTAAGTGATTCTTCAGCATACATTAACACCCCACCCTGAGGCTTAGATGTAGGGCAAACAGCCCCAAAGGTTGGGTCAAGCTTATACGAATCTACAAACACCCCATTTTATTAACAAAAAAATCTCGCTCTCAAGTCTGACTGAATCAAATTTGGACAACCAGATGTTTGGAATCGATGCTTCAGTGCAGCTTGAGAGCGAGTATTTATGTTATGGGTTTGTTAAAGGTTCCCCTTTTCTTGTGTGGGTTTGACACTCTCACCAGTGCCATCGTTCTGTTCCACCCAATCCTTATTCTAAATTTCAGTGTCATGGAACGACTTGTCAACATGTGGAGCACATTGATTTGCTCCTTTTATATGAGTACCTACTATCTGCTTAGAATGGTGTCTTTTTATACGAGTACTATCTGCTTAGAATGTGCTTCTCTTCTACTACATATCTGAAATCTGAATTTTTTATTGGATTTTTTTTTCGTCTTTTCTCATCCCTTCTCATCGCCTCTTTTCTTCTTCTCCTTCCTCTTCTTCATCTTCTTCCTCTTCTTCTTCTTCTTTCTTCTTTTTCTTCTTCTTCTTTGTTCTTCTTCTTCCTCTTCTTCTTCTTTTTTCTTCTTCTTCTTTGTTCTTCCAAATCTATTATTCGTCTCCGATCCGCTCTTCTACTCTTCCTCCTCTTTTTCTTTCTTTCTTACTTCTCTCCTGATACAAAGTGTCTAATTTTAAGTTCTATTGTAGAAGTTAATGGTAGAGTAAGTAGAGTTAAGTTGTTGTTACCTCTAAAATAAAGTTCCTTTCGAGTTGTTCTGAAAGGTTAGACATATTATTTTGAGAGGAAAAATAGAGAAAAAAAAACGATAATTACATGTTACCTTCCTGTGCATAGCATATTTTACTATACATATAAAAGGGTAAGGAAAGTAAAAAAAGAAAAAAAACTCCATTAGGTATAGTAATTATGTTCATTTTATAGCTAATTTTGTAACAATTGTATAGTTTACTTTCGTATGTATGTATACATTTTGGTTATTGTTGTATTTTTTGTTTTAAAAAATTACCAATAAAACACTTTTTGTTTTAATGATATCAGAAAGAATGTGTATTTTATTTACTTTAAGTTTTTTCTCGCCATGATACTGTTTTCCTTATAGGCTCATGATACAGAAGCTTTCGAAAGCTTTCAACAAAATTGGGTATTTTGCATCTAATAGTAGAAAAGTTTGCAAAGACATTGTGATAAATATGATTTGGAACGATAATGGGGAATCGTACTTTGATGGAAAAGTTCTTGAGCTTGTCCTTGGGCAGCTCCTACAACTTTCTGTCACTTAAAGGGCGTTAAAAATTGGGAATTCAGCGTTGAGGTGTGCTGGTGAGGGGACAGTGACAAACAGCCATTTTTTCTCTAGTGTAAGTATCTTGAAAATAATTTCTTGTAAATTAAATAATAATAAATAATTATTTTTAATTGTTTTTGTCGAGATGATTTGCCAAATTTAATTCAGTCCAAAAATGGAAAGCACTCCTATTCTTTTGGCAACTCTTTTTAAAATAGTTATAGGTACCTCCTGTGACTGTGAGAAGGTAATTATTTAATTAAATTATTGTTTCTTGACTTTCTTCGAAAGGGGTTGAGGAAAATTGGAATTAGCCCTTATCTTGATACTGTATCCATATGGATACCTTCAAAATGTAGTCTTGGATAATTTATTAGACCTAGAGTAAGACCACCCATCCACCTAATCCATGGAACGAAACTTTAAAGACAGAAGTAGGCAAAATACTGCTCAAGATCACGATTTCTGGAGAGTTAACAAAATTATTCAGGTCATAAAAAATAATTGCGACTTTGCGACTGCACTCTATGACTGAATTGCCCTTCATACAGTATTGTAAGGCAAGCCACACACTATCAGGTACACCTAATCAGCCGTACCTGTCAGGTCTACCTGATAGCAGGTGGCTGGCCTAAGCTATTGTACCTATACAGCTTTTTTTTAGCGTACCGAAATCGAAGAGAGAAGGAAGACAGGATAGGAAAATACCAGCCGTTTCTAGGGGGTTGAGTTACCTATAATTATATTTTAATAAACATTGGAATTTAAACTTTATAAATTACATTGGTCTTATTATTATTCTTATTTTTCAACCTGTTCATCATAAAAGAACTATTCTAAGCAGAAAAAAAGAAGTGATTCTTCAGCATAGATTAACACCCCACCCTGAGGCTTAGATCTCTCCCTTTTTCTTCTCCCTCTATGCAAATCCCTCCTTCTCTCTCAATCCTTCTCCAATTTTCATTATTTCCTTCACATTCAATTTTCATCTGTCACATCTTGCTTCATCCTTCTTTTCTGTCGGGAATCGTCTGATTTGATCCCTGACATTTTCAATCAGTGGTGTCGCTATTTTGACTAATTCTATTCTATTCTATTCCATTCTATTCTATTCCAGGATCTTGATCATGGGCACCATCGAGCGGCTGGGTGTCAACATCCATGTTGACCAACTTATGGACGCCATCGCCACTCACTGTCAGAATTTGGAACGGATTGAGCTGCGTTGGGATCCGCTCAATCTGAGATTCTCAGACAAGAGTCAGAAAGCGATCGATATTATTCGTGTCAAGTGTCTGAAGCTGAAAAGTTTGGTGCTGAGGTAAGTTGGCATACTATTAGCTGTCCAAATCCTGCCCCAATAGGACTGAAAAGTCCATTTACCAGTCTTAACAAGGTCAAAAACACGAGACCTGGATTAGACTGCTGATGCTGTAGTAAAGGGACTTTTCAGTCTTATGCTCGCAATATTAAACAAGGTATGTATGTATAGGTATTTATTCTACTGTTGGGGACTTTCAGTAGCGTTTTCAATCTCGTCCTAACAACTAGGAGTAAATTATGTAATATTAATATCTATTAGAGTTTTTGGTCGTGGTTTCAGGGTTGGTTTCGGTGTTGGTTTTGATCTTTTGATGTTGGAGGTGAGGCGTTATGGGTATCATTTGCTTTAGATAGGTACACCTATATGCATAATATTGTCGATGTAGTTTGCTCAATGTATCCAGGTATACCTATGTAAACTAGTATAGCTCGCTATACTGTAGTAATAGAAAGTAAAAATTATCTTGTCTGAAGATATGTATGTAGTATGTACATACTTATTCTGTCTGAAGTCTGAACTGATAGTAAACAGACTGGGTAGGTACCACATTTTACGACTTTCCATTACCTCTATGGTGTTTACTTCAGGTGTATTCACTTAAACTGATAGTATACGTATACCTTACTGTAACCTACACTTTACGATTTTCTATTACCCCTATATGTTCTGTTTACTCCAGATATTATGTAGGTAGGTACATATTATGTAATATTTGCTCTGTATACTGTATACAGATATAAGTATGTAGCAAGATACATAAATGTATCTTGGTTGAAGTCTGAGCAGATAGAAAACAGACGAGGTACCACAATTTACGACTTTCCATTACCCTCATGTTGTTTTATTTCTGAACCCCAAGTTTTCTGCACGCAAAGATAGCAAAGTTATGAGCTAAAGTAAATGTTCGAACAATTGAACAGTCCGTGGGAAAAAGATGAGGGATGCTATGTATACAGATATAAGTATGTAGCAAGATACATAAATGTATCTTGGTTGAAGTCTGAGCAGATAGAAAACAGACGAGGTACCATAATTTACGACTTTCCATTACCCTCATGTTGTTTTATTTCTGAACCCCAAGTTTTCTGCACGCAAAGATAGCAAACTTATGAGCTAAAGTAAATGTTCGAACAATTGAACAGTCCGTGGGAAAAAAGATGAGGGGCACCATAATTTAGAAATCTAGAAGTTTTTGTTGAATTTTCGAACCAAAAAAGTGAAATTCCAAGTTGCAATCTCTGGTTTTTCACATAGCTTGTGAGTCGTGGTAACACTCGAACGGTTTCTTCCGATTTTGAATGAATTTGGCAAAAAATTTCAACTCGCAAAGGGAATTTGTAAGTTGCAATCTCTGGTTTTTCACATAGCTTGTGAGTCGTGGTAACACTCGAACGGTTTCTTCCGATTTTGAATGAATTTGGCAAAAATTTTCAACTCGCAAAGGGAATTTGACAGATTTTATTTTGGGTGCGATTGGCCTTTTATGGCCTCAGTAGGGGCTCTTTTTTAGGAAATTCTTTATTTCGCAAATAACTTTCGATCTGAAAGTCCGATATTAAGGATAGGTAAACATGTTGAACACAGAAAGGGCATTCGCTCGTCATATTTCGGACGAAATCGGTCATTTGAAGGCCCGAAAAAGGCCCTTTTTTGATTGAGCTCTACGGTTTAGGCGAACCCTAACAAATTTCATCTCACAATGTGCTGGACTCTTCCTTATCCCCTTTTCCCTGTGGACTCTTCAGTAATTTTATTAAACATAAATATTTCTCCTCGATGTATTCGAGAATTTTGCATTTGACGTGAAAAAAATTGGAATTTTTTTAAGAGCTAAAAACGAAGAAAAGAGGGAAAAGAGATGAAGAGGGAATCTAGTGGAAATTTTCACGCTTCACTGAAGCTTCTGGTAACCTGGATTTACTTTTGCTATTATACTCCAGGGCGTTCTAGAACGGGGATAGGTAAGTAGGGAACTAGGTAGGTACCTACCGTAAAACTAGGAGGAACTGCAGAATGTGGGTACATGGTAGGTAACTTAAATAGCATGGGCTAGACTAAATTGGAATCTAAAAGAAAAGACTATAAATTGGAATCAAAAGGAAATCAGACAAAAATTTCGGTGAAAACGACGGAAAATGAAATAATAATAATAATAATAATAATAA
>NW_007378881.1:32549-44846 GCF_000475195.1 Diaphorina citri | reverse complement strand
TGTAATTTTTCTCCTTTACTGTAGTATTTTACATCCCTTTTTGGACCCCCGCCCCCCCCCCCTCCCTCGACAAAATCCTGGATACGACCCTGATAGATAGATACCTACATACCTTTTAGGTACTGTTTTAGATGCAAACATAGAGTGTAGACTATAGATACCTATGACACCAATATTTTAGTTTTCTACAGTTATTACCAGACAGGAACCTTAGCAGAGCTAAGCTTCAAAAAGAAGAAGAAGAAGAAGATGGTAGAGAGAGAAGGAAGGGATTGCAAAATAAGAGGGAGAGGCACTGAAAGAGTTAGAGAAAGGAAGAAAAAGATACGAAGGGAAAGAATGAAGGAAAGAAAGGAGAGACCAAAAATTTCTATTGTGTGGATTTAATAAAGAATTTTTGACTGGCACTGCAGTTCTTCATTTCTTTATTCTTCCCCTTTATCATTTATAATTTGTTCAATATCCTTTATTGAAAGAGTTAGAGAAAGGAAGAAAAAGATACGAAGGGAAAGAATGAAGGAAAGAAAGGAGAGACCAAAAATTTCTATTGTGTGGATTTTAATGAATTTTTGACTGGCACTGCAGTTCTTCATTTCTTTATTCTTTCCCTTTATCATTTATAATTTGTTCAATATCCTTTATTTATCCTTTGTCAGTATCCTTTATCCTTAGTCATTAATTTACCAATCCTGCTTCAGGATTCTATGTCCTTAGCCAAGACGACTGACCATTTGTGTGTATTTTTTTCTCCGTATTTTGTTGAATAGCAAAATGAAATCTGTCCCAAATCCTTAGTCAGTTATTTACCAATCCTGTGTCAGGATTTTCTATCCTTAGCCAAGATGGCTGACCATTTGTGTACATTTTGTTGAATAGTCAAACGAAATCTGTCCCAAGAAATTTCATTATTGCAGTGGGGTTTTTAGAAACATCTGCTACTACGTTTGCTGTGGGCTGTGGGTAGGTACCTATCTTATATCTCTGCTCTATCGGTTCTTGTCTTACATAACCATATGGTCGTATAAGCATAGAGAAGAAGGAGGAGGAGAAGAAGAAAAGGCAGGGGAAGGAGAAGGAGAGAAAGAAGAAAAAAAAGCAGGGGTAGGAGGAGGATAAGAAGAAGTAGAAGAAGAAGGAGGGGAAGAAAGAGAAGAAGATTTTCTATCCTTAGCCAAGATGGCTGACCATTTGTGTACATTTTGTTGAATAGTCAAACGAAATCTGTCCCAAGAAATTTCATTATTGCCGTGGGGTTTTTAGAAACATCTGCTACTACGAGTTTGCTGTGGGTATACCTATCTTATATCTCTGCTCTATCATTTCCTGTCTTACATACCTAACTATATGGTCACATGGTTGTATAAGCATAGAGAAGAAGGAGGAGGAGGAGAAGAAGAAGAGGCAGGGGAAGGAGGAGAAGAAGAAGAAAAGTAAAAGAAGACGACGATGACGACGACGAAGAAAAAGAAGTAGGATGAAGAAAGGGGATTTAAAGGGGGAGGAGGAGGAGAAGAAGGAGGAGGTGAAAGAATAAATGAACAAGAAAGAGGGAGATGTGAAGTTTATTAGAATTTCATTATGAACGCAAGTTTTAGCATTTTTATCATCTCTTATATCAACGCTCAATCAATGAAGAAAGGTTTCTATTGTGTGGATTTAATAAAGAATTTTTGACTGGCACTGCAGTTCTTCATTTCTTTATTCTTCCCCTTTATCATTTATAATTTGCTCAATATCCTTTGTCAGTATCCTTTATCCTTAGTCAGTAATTTACCAATCCTGCTTCAGGATTCTATGTCCTTAGCCAAGACGACTGACCATTATTTTGTGTGTAATTTTTTCTCCACACACTATAAGGTAGACCTGTGCTGTGGGCTGTGGGTACCTATCTTATATCTCTGCTCTATCAGTTCTTGTCCTACATAACCACATGGTCGTATAAGCATAGAGAAGAAGGAGGAGGAGGAGAAGAAGAAAAGGCAGGGGAAGGAGAAGGAGAGGAAGAAGAAGAAAAAAAAAGCAGGGGTAGGGGGAGGATAAGAAGAAGTAGAAGAAGAAGGAGGGGAAGAAAGAGAAGAAGATGAAGAAGAAAATTAAGAAGAAGCAGAAAAAGAAGAAGGGGAGGGAGGAGGAGAAAGAATAAAAGAACAAGAAAGAGGGAGATGTGAAGTTGATTAAAATTTCATTATGAACGCAAGTTTTAGCATTTTTATCATCTCTTATATCAACGGTCAATCAATGATCTTGTTTATCTCTCTCTCTTCCTCTCCCTCTCTCCCTCCCTCTCTCCCTCCCTCTCTCTCCCTCTTTTATATATTCCTTTTCTACTCTCTCTCTCTCTCTCTCTCTCTCTCTCTCTCTCTCTCTCTCTCTCTCTCTCTCTCCCTCTCCCTCTCTCTCCCTCTATTCTTCCTTTACGCGGAGGGGGGAATTTTTTCTGTAAACCCATAAAAGTGGGATATCCCTTCATTTTTATCTCCGTTACATAATAATGTTATTATTGAGGAGGGAAAGAAATGGCGAGGGAAGGGAAAAAATGGGAGGGAGAAAAGGGAAGGAATAATTTTCCACCGTCCCGGTTTTATTGGTCTTTTGGGAAACCAACGTTCCTTCAGTTTTTTTTTTCTTTTTTTGGGACAAGAAGGAAGGAAATAGGGAAATGGGTTTGTAATAATTCATATAAAATAAATATGTATAGATGTTCCTATTTATGGAAGTATATCTCGAACTTAGATAAAATAAAATACATACGTAGGTATATAATATAACAAGATATCTCATACATATCTCGAATTTAGATAATAAAATATAACAAGATACCTACGCCTAGGTAGGTAGAGACTATCCGATTATGTACAAACCATAATAATACCTACAAACCACCAACCTTTCTTTGCTTTAAGTTCAGTCATACAACGGAAAGCTATCTAACTATACTGCCTAGGAGTGTACCAATTTAAGGCCAAACTTTTTGATGCCCTGTAAGAATTTTTGAGGGAAAATAACTATATTTTTCGCTCGAATAAATAATATTTTGGTAATAAAAAAAGATCATAAACATTTTGCAAAATCCCACCTACATCCTACATTCCTACTATAACCTAGGTACCTACTAAAACCTATCTCAGTATCGTCTACAGGTCTGCGTCTGCAAGTCTGCACGCAAAAGTAACATTCCACATTTAAATGCTTCCACCATTCATAGGTAATAGCTACCTTATCTAACTTTATAGGTACAATACCTGACTTTAAAGGTACCTTACCTGACTGAAAATACAGGGTGTTCAACCGAAAAGTTCTCCATACGATATTGGCCCGTAAAATCAGTATTTTACCCGGTAAAGGTACCTTACCTGACTGAAAATACAGGGTGTTCAACCGAAAAGTTCTCCATACGATATTGGCCCGTAAAATCAGTATTTTACCCCGTAAAAGTCCCCAGAACAGTTTTTGGGCCAACAAAACATTGCATAGGTAGGTATTATGTGGCTAAATTTTGACGAGAAATTGATTGGTGTAGGTCTGTAAGTTGTAGGTCCTTGATTGACCTACAGTTGAGTAGTTACGCCTTGTTGGCCTTAAAACTTTACTTGTCATATCCCCACAATGTTGATTTAGAAAAGTTTGTTTGATAAGCTTCCAAGTTCTAAAGCTTTTAGGGAATGGGGTTTTACACCCCATTCGGCAACAAGCTACCCGCCTCCTCACGTTAACCTCACATACCTAGCCTGAGTGGAACCAAGAAAAGACAACAGCCCGCTATTGCCCAGATTTTCACCTATCCGATTATGTACAAACCATAATAATACCTACAAACCACAACCTTTCTTTGCTTTAAGTTCAGTCACACAACGGAAAGCTATCTAACTATACTGCCTAGGAGTGTACCAATTTAAGGCCAAACTTTTTGTTGCCCTGTAAGAATTTTTGAGGGAAAATAACTATAGGTATTTTTCGCTCGAATAAATACCTAATATTTTGGTAATAAAAAAAGATCATAAAAATTTTGCAAAATCCCACCTACATCCTACATTCCTACTATAACCTAGGTACTTACTAAAACCTATCTCAGTATCGTCTACAGGTCTGCGTCTGCAAGTCTGCACGCAAAAGTAACATTCCACATTTAAATGCTTCCACCATTCGTAGGTAATAGGTACCTTATCTAACTTTATAGGTACAATACCTGTCTTTATAGGTACCTTACCTGACTGAAAATACAGGGTGTTCAACCGAAAAGTTCTCCATACGATATTGGCGCGTAAAATCAGTATTTTACCCCATAAAAGTCCCCAGTACAGTTTTTGGGCCAACAAAACATTGCATATTATGTGGCTAAATTTTGACGAGAAATTGATTGGTGTAGGTTTGTAGGTCCTTGATCGACCCAGTTGAGTAGTTACGGCTTGTTGGCCTTTAAACTGTACCGGAGACTTTTAGGGGTTTAAAAACTTGTGTGACGGTCTCCTTGGGGGAAGTTTGAGGTTGAACTCCCTGTATGTGAGTTATGAGAAATATTCAGCTAGTTTTAGCGAGGAATTTCAAGGCTAGGATTTTATTTCCTAGATTTTTGTCGAGGAAGAATGATATAAAAAAGAATAGAGGAAGAAGAAGAGAAGGAGAAGAAAAACAAGAACCCTCTGATAACATAGGATGCCCTTTGAAAGATAGATTTTTTTTTTGGAGGAGATAGGATACCCTTTGAAAGATAGAAAATGGATTTTGAGTTTAAATATGTATAGGTAATAGCAAGTTGAAATAATGGAAGTTAAATAATCGAGTATCTATGTCAAGAAGTTAAGAGAGTTTCACAGGGATCAACTATATAGGTGAATTCCCTTTCCGCCACACACATTCCGACTGTCAGACAGACCTGAATGTAAGTCTGTCAGACAGTCTGACAGACCTGAATGTAAGTCTGTCAGACGAAAATTACCAAATTAAAGTCCAAATTTGACACCTTTTTAACGAGCTAGCTAGTAGGTTTTGCTTGCAAATTTTATGACTTAAAAGGTAGTTGTAGTTGTTAAAATCACCACGTTTTCTTTTGTTCATAATGAATGCTTCCGAAATATCTCATTTACGGCGGTCGACAACCTTTCTAATTGATCTGTTTCTTGAAGATAATTTTGTGAATTAATTTTTTATCCCGATAAAATGAAGATTTAATAAAAGTTTTTGAGGTGAAGTGTTAGGTGGAATTTATTTTTTGTGATTTTTCCTAGTGATTTTTCAATTGCTCTGATTTGTTTCAAGCTTTTGATCTTGTTAAATATTTGATAACTACTGTTCAAAAGGCAAGACACATTAAACCAATATCATAATAATAATAATAATAATAATAATAATAAAATAAGGGCCAGGACTAATCTTCTGCCCCAATATTTAATGAGCTTTTTCAACTTAATTTTGAATTTACCCTGTATGAGTTTCTATTTTCTCTCTTCTTTCCCTTGTCCCCTTTTTCCCTCTTTCTTTCCCTTTACCCTCTATTTTTCCCCGTCTTTCCTCCCCCACAGAAACAATATTGCCAATATGAAATCTATGTCGCACAGACAAGCAGTATCCAACTAAGTCAAGGTTATATAGTCACAGTCATGTCACCAATAGATAGATACATAGCAGGGCCATATTTATGGAGGGGATGAGGGACCCCCCCCCTCCCCCCCTCGAGCTCATTTTTCTCCTTTACTTATAGGGTTTCTCCTTTACTGTAATTTTTCTCCTTTACTGTAGTATTTTACGTCACTGTTTGGACTCTCGCCCCCCCCCTCCCTCGACAAAATCCTGGATACGACCCTGATAGATAGATACCTACATACCTTTTAGGTTCTGTTTTAGATGCAGACATAGAATGTAGACTATAGATACCTATGACACCAATATTCTAGTTTTCTACAGTTATTACCAGACAGGAACCTTAGCAGAACTAAGCTTCAAAAAGAAGAAGAAGATGGTAGAGAGAGAGAGAAGGAAGGGATTGCAAAATAAGAGGGAGAGGCACTGAAAGAGTTAGAGAAAGGAAGAAAAAGATACGAAGGGAAAGAATGAAGGAAAGAAAGGAGAGACCAAAAATTTCTATTGTGTGGATTTTAATGAATTTTTGACTGGCACTGCAGTTCTTCATTTCTTTATTCTTTCCCTTTATCATTTATAATTTGTTCAATATCCTTTATTTATCCTTTGTCAGTATCCTTTATCCTTAGTCATTAATTTACCAATCCTGCTTCAGGATTCTATGTCCTTAGCCAAGACGACTGACCATTTGTGTGTATTTTTTTCTCCGTATTTTGTTGAATAGCAAAATGAAATCTGTCCCAAATCCTTAGTCAGTTATTTACCAATCCTGTGTCAGGATTTTCTATCCTTAGCCAAGATGGCTGACCATTTGTGTACATTTTGTTGAATAGTCAAACGAAATCTGTCCCAAGAAATTTCATTATTGCCGTGGGGTTTTTAGAAACATCTGCTACTACGAGTTTGCTGTGGGTATACCTATCTTATATCTCTGCTCTATCATTTCCTGTCTTACATACCTAACTATATGGTCACATGGTTGTATAAGCATAGAGAAGAAGGAGGAGGAGGAGAAGAAGAAGAGGCAGGGGAAGGAGGAGAAGAAGAAGAAAAGTAAAAGAAGACGACGATGACGACGACGAAGAAAAAGAAGTAGGATGAAGAAAGGGGATTTAAAGGGGGAGGAGGAGGAGAAGAAGGAGGAGGTGAAAGAATAAATGAACAAGAAAGAGGGAGATGTGAAGTTTATTAGAATTTCATTATGAACGCAAGTTTTAGCATTTTTATCATCTCTTATATCAACGCTCAATCAATGAAGAAAGGGCCCTTCCTTTACACTCTTGTTTATCTCTCTCTCTCTCTCTCTCTCTCTCTCTCTCTCTCTCTCTCTCCCTCTTTTACGAGATTCTTCCTCCTGTTCTATCTCATTTCTCCAATATTATTTCATTTCTTTTTTCTCTCTCTCTCTCTCTCTCTCTCTCTCTCTCTCTCTCTCTCTCTCCCTCTTTTACGAGATTCTTCCTCCTGTTCTATCTCATTTCTCCAATATTATTTCATTCGATTTCATTTCGATGTCTATTTTGTGAAGCTCAGGCCTCGAATCATGAAGTTCATTCATTCTTCAAAAATTTGGGATTTTTTTTTTTTAAAAAAGAAAGCTAATAGAAAATCCTCTCTATTCTTCTTCCTCCTCCTCCTCCTCAATTTTCTTTTCCCCTTATTCTTCTTCTCCTTCTTCTTCTTCTTCTTCTTCTTCTTCTTCTTCTTCTCCTTCTCCTTCCTCTTCTTTCTTCTCCTTCTCCTTCCTCTTCTTCTTCTCCTCCTTCTTCTCCTCCTTCTCCTTCTTCTTCTCCTTCTTCTTCTCTTCCTTCTTCTCCTTCTCCTTCCTCTTCTTCTTCTCCTCCTTCTTCTCCTCCTTCTTCTCCTTCCTCTTCTTCTTCTCCTTCTTCTTCTCTTCCTTCTTCTCCTTCTCCTTCCTCTTCTTCTTCTCCTCCTTCTTCTCCTTCCTCTTCTTCTTCTCCTCCTTCTTCTTCTTCTTTCTTTTCTTATTCTTTTCCGTCTTCTCTACAACCTTATTCTTTCTCCTCTTCTTCCCCCTCCTCTTTTTCCTCTTCCTTCTCCTCTCATTCTCCTTTTTTTTCTTCTATCCTTTTTCTTCCTTCTCTTCCCCTCATTTCCTACTAGGTTTATACCTTCTCCCCCTGATTTACCCCCTGAAAAGCTTCCCCTGATATTCTGCCTCCAGATAGTAATAAAAGTTCTTACCATAATAAAAATTTGAGTAAACTTTGCCGAACAAATTAAAGCGAATGGAAACCAATCAAGTTGGAAACTTGGATACAAATTTATTATTGGAAGACAGAATTTTATTTAATCTATTTCGAAAATAAATTGTTTTGAAACTGATTAGACGGGATTGAAGTTTGGGGAAAATTTACTTGTCATATCCCCACAATGTTGATTTAGAAACGTTTGTTTGATAGTTTTACGTCACTGTATAAGCTTCCAAGTTCTAAAGCTTTTAGGGACGGGGGTTTTACACCCCATTCGGTAATAAGCTACCCGCCTCCTCACGTTAACCTCACATAGCCTGAGTGGAACCAAGAAAAGCCAACAGCCCGCTATTGCCCAGATTTTCACCTATCCGATTATGTACAAACCATAATAATACCTACAAACCACCAACCTTTCTTTGCTTTAACTTCAGTCATACAACGGAAAGCTATCTAACTATACTGCCTAGGAGTGTACCAATTTAAGGCCAAACTTTTTGATGCCCTGTAAGAATTTTTGAGGGAAAATAACTATATTTTTCGCTCGAATAAATAATATTTTGGTAATAAAAAAAGATCATAAACATTTTGCAAAATCCCACCTACATCCTACATTCCTACTATAACCTAGGTACCTACTAAAACCTATCTCAGTATCGTCTACAGGTCTGCGTCTGCAAGTCTGCACGCAAAAGTAACATTCCACATTTAAATGCTTCCACCATTCATAGGTAATAGGTACCTTATCTAACTTTATAGGTACAATACCTGACTTTATAGGTACCTTACCTGACTGAAAATACAGGGTGTTCAACCTAAAAGTTCTCCATACGATATTGGCCCGTAAAATCAGTATTTTACCCCGTAAAAGTCCCCAGTACAGTTTTTGGGCCAACAAAACATTGCATATAAGCCAGCCTAATAGTTAGCTTAGTTGGTAGTGCGTCTGCCTTGTAAGCGCTAGGCCGCGGGTTCGATTCCCGCCCGGGGCGGATTTTATCCTGATGGGATAATGTTACTAAAACCTATCTCAGTATCGTCTACAGGTCTGCGTCTGCAAGTCTGCACGCAAAAGTAACATTCCACATTTAAATGCTTCCACCATTCGTAGGTAATAGGTACCTTATCTAACTTTATAGGTACAATACCTGTCTTTATAGGTACCTTACCTGACTGAAAATACAGGGTGTTCAACCGAAAAGTTCTCCATACGATATTGGCGCGTAAAATCAGTATTTTACCCCATAAAAGTCCCCAGTACAGTTTGTGGGCCAACAAAACATTGCATATTATGTGGCTAAATTTTGACGAGAAATTGATTGGTGTAGGTTTGTAGGTCCTTGATCGACCCAGTTGAGTAGTTACGGCTTGTTGGCCTTTAAACTGTACCGGAGACTTTTAGGGGTTTAAAAACTTGTGTGACGGTCTCCTTGGGGGAAGTTTGAGGTTGAACTCCCTGTATGTGAGTTATGAGAAATATTCAGCTAGTTTTAGCGAGGAATTTCAAGGCTAGGATTTTATTTCCTAGATTTTTGTCGAGGAAGAATGATATAAAAAAGAATAGAGGAAGAAGAAGAGAAGGAGAAGAAAAACAAGAACAATAGGAAGAACAAGAACATTGGAGGAGCAGAAGGAAGAGGAGGAATGAGTAGGTGAATTGCTTGTCGCCAAATGGAGGCTAAAATCCCCATCACTAAAAAATTAGCAGTTGTACAGTGACGTTATTAAACCTCTATCACACGTTGAACCTCACAAAAGAACAGTTTGTTGTCCTCTTAAGGCTGATTGCATCCAGATTTGATTTAGACGGCAAATAGAAACGGTGGAAAATGTATGGAGGCTAAAATCCCCATCACTAAAAAATTAGCAGTTGTACAGTGACGTTATTAAACCTCTATCACACGTTGAACCTCACAAAAGATTGCACCCAGATTTGATTTAGACGGCAAATAGAAACGGTGGAAAATGGAAAACGGTAGAATTTATGGTATTGGCATTCTCTGTTTCCTTTTCTTTCCTAACTTACCTCTCCCTTCTCTCTCTCTCTCTCTTTCTCTGTCTCTCTCTCAATTAAAATTATGTCAATAACATTAATAGAAAAAATTAAAAAAATCAAAAAGTGATTTTGGGGGCCAAGGTACAACCAGGCACCCTATTGGCATTCTCTGTTTCCTTTTCTTTCCTAACTTACCTCTCCCTTCTCTCTCTCTTTCTCTCTCTCTCTATCTTTCCTTCTCAATCCTTTGCTTCTTTGTAGTCATGTTTCCATTCCATATTTATCTTCTCTTTACCTCCTCCCCCCTTCCTCCCCTCCCTATTTTTCTACTCTCCCTCCCTTTATATCTTTCCTTCTCAATCCTTTGCTTCTTTGTAGTCATGTTTCCATTCCATATTATTTATCTTCTCTTTAACTCCTCTCCCCTTCCTCACCTCCCTATCTTTCTCCTCTCCCTCCGTAAAATATGCACAAACGAGCTTTGTGGAAAATGCTAATGCGTTTGACAGCATTTCGATTCAAACAAACACACAAACAAACCTGGTCCTATTTACGAACAGAAAGAGCAAACAAAATCGTTTGATCTGTCGTTTGTAACTTGGTAATTTTATACTACTTCTCTGTAGTCCCTACTGTAGTGGAGTGGCGAGAGATTTTCAAGGGGGGGGGAAGTTGTATTTTATTTTAGTTGTACTTTAATTTCAGAATTTCTTCTCTTGTTGTTGTTGTTGTTTTTGTTGTTGTTGTTGTTGTAGTGGCTTTAGCTATAGCCGAAAGGTGATGAAAAAATAGAGAGTTGTTGTTGTTGTTGTTGTTGTTGTTGTTGTTGTTGTTGTTGTTGTAGTGGCTTTAGCTATAGCCGAAAGGTGATGACAAAATAGAGAAAATATCTCTTCTATCAGCCATACACCAGGGATAATGGTCCCTAGCCTTGTTTCATTGGCTCGTCCTGAACCACAGTCAAACATCGTAGGGTGCTTGTTCTTTTCAAGCAGAGAGAACCCTTTGAAACTGCCAGCTGGCTAGGCTAATTAGCGTTAGCTGTTCTTCTCCCTGTTTATAGTTGCACAGCCCCCTCTTCTGAAGCTCTTTGGTGAAAAAAAAATCTAATCCCTCCCCCCTTTTCTGTTCTGTTTCATTGGCTCGTCCTGAACCACAGTCAAACATCGTAGGGTGCTTGTTCTTTTCAAGCAGAGAGAACCCTTTGAAACTGCCAGCTAGCTAGGCTAATTAGCGTTTGCTCTTCTTCTCCCTGTTTATAGTCGCACAGCCCCCTCTTCTGAAGCTCTTTGGTGAAAAAAAAAAATCTAATCCCTCCCTACTTCCTGTTTTGTCTGTTTTCAGTGATGGCCGATACTATGAAATAGTCAAGGCTAATTTCGAGCGAGCTGATAGACTCACCGTAGTAAGGACATACACCAGTTGCCGCGTGTCTTTGTACTATTTGCTGTCCAACTATAAGGACCTTATTTTCAATTGAGTTACAATCATAAGGCCGCTGCCTATCAGGTAGATCTGACACCTGCCAAATAGGACCACCTGAACAGGACCACCTGTTAGGTCTACCTGATGAGTACACACGCTATCAGGTACACCTGACAGGTACGCCTGAATAGGACCGCCTGTCAGGTCTACCTGATAGTGAGTGGCCGGCCTAATAATCCTTATTTATACTGCTACTATTTGCTGTCCAACTATAAGGACCTTATTTTCAATTGAGTTAACATTGTGAGGCCGGCCATTCACTATCAGGTAGACCTGACAAGTACACCTGATCCGGTCACCTGATAAGGTATACCTGACACCTGATGAGCACACACACTCAGGTGGACCTGACAGGTACGGCTGAAAATGTACCTCTGTCAGGTACACCTGATGAGGACACACACTATAAGGTAGACCTGACTCTATCAGGTATACCGAATAGGTCAATAAATAGGAGCCGAGTCCCTTTACCCCAGCAGTAGGATCCCAAAGACCTCTGAAATCAACAGGAAAATTTGGAATCTGGCACTTTCCTGAGCTCACTAAGCCTGAGTGAGATGCAAGGCTTGTAGCTTCTTTGCACATTGCATATCTAGAATAGTTTCCAGGCGTTCATACAAAATAAACCACCCGTTCTTTGTTACAACCTTAGATCATTCTGTTCTTATTACTAACCTGTTTCATATAATACCTACCTGGGTCATAGAATACCTAGGTAGGTACCTAGTTTTCTTGGGCTACTGGGCTATATTTCATGTCTCGTTTGGGATTCGAACCCAAGCCCTTCTGTCAGGTAATCTTGCACCTATAAAGTACCCACCTATACATATATGATGTAGCGGAACTAGGGGCAAAGTGGAGTACTGCTGTCATAGACTACGTGGTCGTTTCGCCCCACCTTGCCCTAAAATATTTCCCTATAGATTCGAGACGCGGGAGTGAAAGCATAAAAAACGGGATTTTTTTTTTTTTTTTTTTTTTTTCCGGGGGGGGGGGATTTTTTTTTTAAACCCTAAAAAGGGGGAA
>NW_007378881.1:6162-31917 GCF_000475195.1 Diaphorina citri | reverse complement strand
CCTTCAGTTCTTCTTTTTTTTTTTTTTTTTCTTTTTTTTTGGGACAAGAAGGAAGGATATAGGGAAATGGGTTTGTAATAATTCGTATAAAATAAATATGTATAGATGTTCCTATTTATGTAAGTATATCTCGAATTTAGATAAAATAAAATACATACGTATATAATATAACAAGATATCTCATACATATCTCGAATTTAGATAATAAAATATAACAAGATACGCCTAGGTAGGTAGAGACTTGAAGATATTGGGAGAAAAACGAAAAAGATACGAAATTTACGAATAGGGTTTCTAAGCATTGGAAATATAAAATCTCCATATAAATATCTCGAATTTAGATAATAAAATATAACAAGATACGCCGGGGTAGGTAGAGACTTGAAGATATTGGGAGAAAAACGAAAAAGATACGAAATTTACGAATAGGTACGGGTTTCCAAGCATTGGAAATATAAAATCTCTAGAAAAATATTACTGCTGCTGGCTCAGTAAACTAATGTCCGCCATACACGTTCAAGCATTACAGGCGGTCTGTCAGGCATACCTGATGCCATGTGTAGCGCATAAAGTAGACCTTGTCCGTCTACTCAAGCTCCAACTGTCAGACAGATCTAGGACTGTGCCATACACGTTCAAGCATTACAGGCGGTCTGTCAGGCATACCTGATGCCATGTGTAGCGCATAAAGTAGACCTTGTCCGTCTACTCACGCTCCAACTGTCAGACAGATCTAGGACTGGCAGACCACCTGAACTTGTGTGGCGGAAAAAAGCTTTCGACTTCAGTTTTCAGACCGTCTGAGAGACTTAGAAGTCGAAACCGCTTCACACCTTCCGGCGGTCTGACAGACCTAGATCTGTTCGAAAGTCGGAGCTTGAATAGCCAACCTTATTCCTTCTCTTTCAAAAGGTAAAAAGAGCTCTTCCTTGGCCCTTGAGACACCTAATAGGTCAAAAAACCAAGGAGGTTTCAAAAAAGATGATTCTTACAACGTGGTTGGTTAAAGTTTAAAATTACTAGAGGATTTTCGATACACCCTGTGTTTATCAAACTATCAGTTGTTTTTCGTTATTCGTGTCAGGTTCAATCTCCCTTTGTTAGACGTCGAATTCGAAAGCAGTTTCTTTCCTCCAATGATGTTCCCCTTCTCCCTTTCAGCGATTTTTCCCTCTTTCGCTCCATCGTTTTTTCCCTCTTCCCCTTCCATCTCTTCTTCTCTCTTCCCTTTCCATCGCTTTTTCCATCTATCGCTTTTTTCCTCTTCCCCTCCGACGCTTTTTCCCCCTCTTACGAAAGTTTCGTCTACATTTTCTGCCTCCTCATTCATTTTCAGTTTCCACACTCCCGAGTTGGTTGCGGCGTAGGCAGGTTCTGTCGAAAGTTTTTCTGTCTCGAAAGTTCGTCGAATTTTTGGTCCAAATAAAAAGAGAAAAAGTTTTCATCATTAATTTTTTATTTCCTTTGTCTAAAATTCGCTTTCTTTTTTGAGTGTGTAAAAGTTTTGTACGCTTTTTTTTCGGTGTAAATTATTCGGTTTTTTAAATTTCGCGTCAAACTTTTTTAGGTAGGTAGGTAAGTTATATTTTTTATGCGTTATGGGCGATTAAATTGTGTTTTTATTAATTTATTGTAATTAATTAATTAATAATAGTCGATATTTTATATTTTTACATAAAAATTACCAAATTAAAGTCCAAATTTGACACCTTTTTAACGAGACTAGCTAGTAGGTAGGTTTTGCTTGCAAATTTTATGACTTAAAAGGTATTGTTAAAATCACCACGTTTTCTTTTGTTCATAATGAATGCTTCCGAATTATCTCATTTACGGCGGTCAACAACCTTTCTAATTGATCTGTTTCTTGAAGATAATTTTGTGAGTTAATTTTTTATCTCGATAAAATGAAGATTTAATAAAAGTTTTTATTGTGAAGTGTTTGGTGGAATTTATATACGGCGGTCAACAACCTTTCTAATTGATCTGTTTCTTGAAGATAATTTTGTGAGTTAATTTTTTATCTCGATAAAATGAAGATTTAAAAAAAGTTTTTATTGTAAAGTGTTTGGTGGAATTTATTTTTTGTGATTTTTCCTAGTGATTTTTCAATTGCTCTGATTTGTATCAAGCTTTTGATCTTGTTAAATATTTGATAAGACACATCAAACCAATATCAATTGGTCTGGATAATTTATTGGTAAGTTTTAATCAACTTTATTTAATTAAGGAGATTTTACAGTAGAACCTCGATTATTTCAACTAATTGGGACCGGGGGTAGGTAGTTGAAATGATCGAGGTTGAAATTATCACATTCACACATTCTATGATCTTTTCCTCTGATAACATAGGATACCCTTTGAAAGATAGAAAAAAAAATTGGAGGAGATAGGATACCCTTTGAAAGATAGAAAATGGATTTTGAGTTTAAAATGCCGGTAGATTCGAAGTTGATAATTGTCAACTCAAATAGATATCGAATCTACCGGGTGACTGTGAGGTTCAAAACCCCACGTCACATGATCGAGGTTGAAATTATCACATTCACACATTCTATGATCTTTTCCTCTGATAACATAGGATGCCCTTTGAAAGATAGATTTTTTTTTTGGAGGAGATAGGATACCCTTTGAAAGATAGAAAATGGATTTTGGAGTTTAAATAGGTATGTAATAGCGAGTTGAAATAATGGAAGTTAAATAATCGAGGATCTATGTCAAGAAGTTAAGAGAGTTTCACAGGGATCAACTATAGGTGAATTCCTTTTCCGCCACACACATTCCGACTGTCAGACAGACCTGAATGTAGGTCTGTCAGACAGATCTGAATGTAGGTCTGTCAGACAGACCTGAATGTAGGTCTGTCAGACAGTCTGAGCGTGAGTGGCGGACATAAACAAGCGTCTAGATTCCAGAAGGGGATAGGTGAATTCCTTTTCCGCCACACACATTCCGACTGTCAGACAGACCTGAATGTATACATAGGTCTGTCAGACAGACCTGAATGTAGGTCTGTCAGACAGTCTGAGTGTGACTGGCGGACATAAACAAGCGTCTAGATTCCAGAAGGGGTCATTATTCAGAAGCCACTAGAATGGAAAAGAAAGATAGGTGAATTCCTTTTCCGCCACACACATTCCGACTGTCAGACAGACCTGAATGTATACATAGGTCTGTCAGACAGACCTGAATGTATACATAGGTCTGTCAGACAGACCTGAATGTATACATAGGACTGTCAGACAGACCTGAATGTATACATAGGACTGTCAGACAGACCTGAATGTATACATAGGTCTGTCAGACAGACCTGAATGTAGGTCTGTCAGACAGTCTGAGTGTGACTGGCGGACATAAACAAGCGTCTAGATTCCAGAAGGGGTCATTATTCAGAAGCCACTAGAATGAAAAAGAAAGCTTCTTTTTTTGTGTTTAACCTAACCCTATAATAACACTGATCACTGCTCGAATTGTGAAAGCTCCTTATTCCGTTTAACCTAACCCTATAAAGCACTGGTAACTGCTCATTTGTGACCGCTATAAAAGTAGCAAGTTTCCTTTGACGTGATTTCTGAACAAGCACCCCAGAAGGCATACATAAATTTCTAATGATTAAAGGTAATTGTGATTGTGACGCCTCCTTGGGGAGCCAATATTTGGCAACGCGTTGAGAACAGAACAGCCCGTCATTAACGGGCAGAATTAGGAGGCACATGTTTTCAGCCCCAAATGCCCGTTAAATTTCTCGATAAATTCTCGCTTCTCGCTCATTAAAAACAAATAAGTAAATTACAGTTTATGGTAAATTCATCAGGGTTTTCGTGTTGGAAATTGCTTCACGCCCGCCGAATGTTTACGTTATTTTCGATTCGACGTTTTACGTTGTGAACGTTTTTTGGCGATTAGTAAGCGGTTTAATTTCTATGCCCGTTGTTAATTCCTAATAGTAAAATTAAACCGAGTTTAATTCCTATGGCTGATTAGCCTCTTAGCGAACGTTTTGACGATTAGTGAGCGGTTTAATTTCTATGCCCGTTGTTAATTCCTAGTAAAATTAAACCGAGTTTAATTCCTATGGCTGATTAGCCTCTTACCAGTTTGGTTTCTATGACCGTTGTTGATTTCTATGTGTGTGTTCTGTCATACCCATTTTTCGATAAGTCCGATTTTGAGTGTTTATTAGCCCTTTTAGAGCTGGTGATTTTGAAGGCGTGGGTCCAATCCTAGCGTAGCCAAGGTAGAATAGAAATATATCTTGTTTATCCTGCCCGAATAGGACTGAAAAGTCCCTTTACCCCAACAGTCAAACAAGGTCTCGTATAGATAGGTACCTATTTTATGGGTAAAAAAAAAGTATGAACCCACAGTATTTTTGCTGGGGTATTTGCTTACTCGAGAGGTATAAATTGTTTATCCTGCCCGAATAGGACTGAAAAGTCCCTTTACCCCAACAGTCAAACAAGGTCTCGTATACCTATTTTATGGGTAAAAAAAGTATGAACCCACAGTATTTTTGCTGGGGTAAAGGGCTCTCTATCTTACTCGAGAGGAATAAATAAGCTCTTTGGTATTATTTCTGGAACAGGGACCCAGTCTGACATGGCCTTACGGGTTATTAGCTTATTAAAATGATATTATCATTACGAGGGCTCCTGTATTCTGCCTTCGGTATATCAATTAGAAATACATTTTATGATTCTTATGCCGCCGTTTTTTTTCCCAGATAAATTTATTACCTTGTAGTATGGAAACATAAAAATCATAAAATCCATACCATAAAAAATCATAGGGGGTACCATGCATGTTTAGTACCTATGCACAGGTCCGTTCATAAGGGTTTTTTTCGGGGCCATTTGCCCCGCGACCAGACTCCTCAAGGGGCCTGGAACCAGCCGTTTCTCCCCCAAAAAATAAAATAAAATCCTCTTCTTTTCCTTCCTCTTTTCCCGTGTTCAGACGGGGTCTCCGTTTTTCGTCAGTCTCTCAATCAGCCCTGGGGTGATTGCTTTAGGCTGACATTTCGTATAAGCTTAACCCGACTTTTTTGGGCTGTTTTCCCCTACACCTAATCCTCAGAATGGGCTTTTTGTATACGGAAGCTGACATTTAGTTTTGACTACAAAATTTTACGAGTAGATGCCCTTCGCACTCAACCTTTGCTATATCTTTAGCAAGGCTGAATTCAGGCTGGTATCCTCCCTGTGGTAAAGTTGGGGGTAAAGCCACGCTTAATTTGCTAAAACTAGTAGGTACCTTTTCTTTGTAAATAATAAATTGTTGCTGGGGGCGCATTGTTGCAGTTTGCCCCCGGGCCCCTTGATATGAACAGCCCTGTCTCTATGAGTCTATGGGCTCATAGAAGTTCATATTTATGTTTTATAGACTTTTTTTTTCTTCCATAAACTGATAAAATTTATAATATAGGTTTATAGGTCATAAGTTGGGCCCAGAAGGGTGGGTCTAGTCTAGTCCGATGAAAACGATCTAAGCTAACCCTAAGAGAGAGAGAGAGAAAGAGAGAGAGAGAGAGGAAGGGAGAGGGCGAGGGCGAGGGACAGAGAGAGGGAGGGAGAGAGAGATAGGGTTTTTAACCGGAAAAGCTCTGATCTCTCATGCAGTCAGATTTTGAGCTTTCAACTTATTGTACATTTCGTTGGAAAGCTTATTACAATCCTCTCTGTCCCTCTCTCTTTCCTTCTCCCTTTTTTCTCTCTTTCTCTTTCCTTACCCTCTCTCTCCCTCTATCCCTCCTCTCTTTTTTCTCTCTCCCTCTATCCCTCCCCCCACTTGAATATTTCTAATTTCATTTCTGTTTGCAAATAGGGAAAGAAAGACCCAGAAGAATCTCGACCCTTCCTTTCTCTCTCTCCCTCCCTTTCTTTCTCTCTCTATCCCCCTCTTTAGCTAGTTTAGTTTTCACAGACTTGGAAGAAAAAACTCATTTTTAGCACACCATAAATTACTTGAAATTAGGTAAACAATGGAGTTTTTTTTCCATCTTCCTCTTCTTCCTCCTTTCTGTCGTTCTTCTTCTTCTTCTTCTCTTTTTTTTCTTTCTTCTCTCCTCTTTAACTCTTTTCCACCTTCTTCTTCTTCATCTTCTTTTTGAAAATGTAAACAATAATAGTCTTCTAGGTAAACATAACGTAAACAAAGAGTGAGCTACCTTATAGGGTGCACTAAAAAAAACTAACGCGAACCGTTGTGATCAGACTGTGTTGGGTGTTTTTTTCCCCCAAGAAAGTCAAAATCCTATACACATTGTTGTTTCGGTTAGATTTTTTTTTAGGGAGGAAGTTGAGAGTCAAAATCTGGCATTATAGTGTGAATCAGGCTTTATGAGTACTTAATGTAGTTAGAACTGCCTCTGCCTGGTATTTTTCTTTGTGACAAATTGTCGCGAGCATCAATAGACTATTGTTGGAGTTATCCCACGCCCCAGTTAGGCCAGCCACTCACTGACAGACCTGACAGGTCTACCTGATAATGTGTGTGCTTATCATTTATCAGATAGACCTGACAGGCGGGCCGTTTCAGCCGTACCTGTGAGGACTACCTCTGAGTGGAAGAAGTAGAGAATAGAAGACGAGGAAGATCAAGATGAAGAAGAACTTATTATGGAAAATACTGTGTCAGTGGTTTCGAAGAGAATACGTACTAGAAACTGAGCGTGGTTGTAGGAAGGGAATAAACGAAGAAATGGGGCGAAAGTGAAGAACATACAGGATGTGAGAAAGAGGGGACAAGGGAAAAGGAAGAGATATGGAAAGCGAGAAAAAATTAATGAGATAGAAAATAGGAAGAGAGAGAGAAAGAGAAGAGGAGAGAGAGAAGAAAAGACGACACGAGACAGAAAAGACATTAGATAAGGAATGAGAGCGCGAATTCAAAATTAAAAAAAAGAGAGGATAGAGATACTGTGTCAGTGGTTTCGGAGAGAATACGTACTAGAAACTGAGCGTGGTTGTAGGAAGGGAATAAACGAAGAAAATGGGGCGAAAGTGAAGAACATACAGGATGTGAGAAAGAGGGGACAAGGGAAAAGGAGGAGAAATGGAAAGCGAGAAAAAATTAATGAGATAGAAAATAGGAATAGAGAGAGAGAAAGAGAAGAGGAGAGAGAGAAGGAAAGACGACACGAGACAGAAAAGACATTAGATAAGGAATGAGAGCGCGAATTAAAAATTAAAAAAAAGAGAGTATAGAGAAAATATGAAAATAGAGATCAGATGAAAATGTGGGATGAGAAATGAAAAAGATGGAAACACCTACACAAAGAAGAAGAGATGAAATTGGACGATTGGGGAATTCAGGAGGGATAGAACTAGAATGAAAATCAAGGGGAGTAAAAAAATGCATGTGTTATGGGAAGACAAGAGAGAGCTTTCTGAAGACGAAAACATAAACTTCTTTTCCCGTGATTAGAAAAGCGGAAAGCCATACAGGGAAAACTTTGTGAGGCAAGAGGCATATACAGCGAAGAACTTTTTGGAATGCTCAACCACGAATAAACTCAAAGCAGCGGTGTAGAACAGGGGGTAAAATACCATCCTAAAATCAGTGGAGGATATAATATGGTGTTTTATCAGGGTGTAAAGGCCATATTTATTAACAAAACAACTGGCTCTCAAGCTGCAGTGAAGCATCAGTTCCAAACATCTGATTTGCCAAATTTCAAGTCTGTTAGACCAGCGTTTCCCAAACTGGGGGCCGGGAAGGATTTCTCTGTAATAGACTTACGTTACTTTCCGTGTCCAATATCACCAAAAATGCCGTTACATGGAGTTTTTCCAGTGCTGTGCGACCTGTATTGCTTTCTCGAACGCTGTAATAGACTAGGTATTGAGAGCTGAAAGGAAAATAGGAAACAGACAAAACGAAAGAAATAACAGAGGAAAGGAAGAATTATATACGGACAAAAAATTAAAAGAGGAGAATACATGACAGGGTAAAGAAAAGGAATGAAAGAAGAATAAGAACTCTTCGAAATGAGACTAAAGAAGAGAGGTAAGAGAAAATGAATGGAAAAAGAAGAATGAGAACACTTCGAAATTAGAGTAAAGAAGAGATGGAAAGATACACAAGAGAGGTAAGAGAAACTGAATGGAAAAAGGAGAACCACTCCGAAATAAGACCAAAGGAGAGATAGAAAGATAGAAGAGAGGTGTCGAGGGAAGAAATGAAAGAAGAATTAGAACACTTCGAAATGAGAGTAACGAAGAGATGGAAAGAGACAAGAGAGGTAAGAGAAACTGAATGGAAAAAGGAGAACACTTGGAAATAAGACTAAAGAAGAGATAGAAAGATAGAAGAGAGGTGTCGAGGGAAGGAATGAAAGAAGAATGAGAACACTTCGAAATAAATGAGAGTAAAGAAGAGATGGAAAGATACACAAGAGAGGTAAGAGAAACTGAATGGAAAAAGGAGAACAACTCCGAAATAAGACTAAAGAAGAGATAGAAAGATAGAAGAGAGGTGTCGAGGGAAGAAATGAAAGAAGAATTAGAACACTTCGAAATGAGAGTAACGAAGAGATGGAAAGAGACAAGAGAGGTAAGAGAAACTGAATGGAAAAAGGAGAACACTTGGAAATTAGAGTAAAGAATGGAAAGAGGAGAGGAGAGGAGAGAAGAGGAAAGCAATTCCCGGAGAGCACAACAGTGTTAGCAGTGTAGACTTTTAGTGGCGTATGGACAAATCGATCTTGTAGCTGAATAACAATTGGCTACAGCTGAATCCGCTACAACCCCAACACCAACAACAACCCCTAAACCTACGCATTATCCTATACATTCCAACAAACCTCCTAAATAAACGTAATTCTTCACAAAGATATCATCAAAATCATGTACCTACATAATAGCAAATTTATGCCATCATTAACTATTCGACCGTATTTAGACACTGTATTAGTAAGGAACTGAGTTTCCTCTTTTTGCTGACAATCCTGATGACAGTGATATAGTCCTAAACAAAAATGGACGCGGTACACAAGGGATCAAGAAGGGACCGCCTTAAGTAGTTACTTCCCTAATCCGTTAGATGAATTCATTTTCGTTCAAGGAATTGAGATCAAATCGCCCCAAAATCAGATCAACAACTACGCCACTGGCAGTCTACGTCCAAGTTGAGAGTACCCTCTAGATTTTTCCTTTACAAAAAAAAATCACTATAATGAAGAAGTGAGACAGAGAGAGAGAAAGAAAGAGAGAGAGGGAGAGGGAGAGAGTGAATAAGAAGTGGAAAAAGGGATTATCCTAAAATCAGTGGAGGATATAATATGGTGTTTTATCAGGGTGTAAAGGCCATATTTATTAACAAAACAACTGGCTCTCAAGCTGCACTGAAGCATCAGTTCCAAACATCTGATTGGCCAATTTTCAAGTCCAGCATTTCCCAAACTGGGGGCCGAGAAAGATTTCTCTGTAATAGACTTACTTTACTTTCCGTGTCCAATATCACCATAAATGCCGTTACATGGAGTTTTTCCAGTGCTGTGCGACCTGTATTGCTTTCTCGAACGCTGTAATAGACTAGGTATTGAGAGCCTGATTTGCCAAATTTCAAGTCTGTTAGACCAGCGTTTCCCAAACTGGGGGCTGGGAAGGATTTCTCTGTATAATAGACTTACTTTACTTTCCGTGTCCAATATCACCATAAATGCCGTTACATGGAGTTTTCCCAGTGCTGTGCGACCTGTATTGCTTTCTCGAACGCTGTAATAGACTAGGTATTGAGAGCTTTTTTTTCTCATATAATGGGGTCTCGTGTCAGTTTGAACTCAAAATTTTGTTAAGAACAAAAGCTGTATTTAACAAAATTCGGCATTATAAAAGTTTTTATCCAAAAGGGGGCCTTAGCAGTGTTAGCGTAAGCAGTGTAAGGCCCTTCTTCATAAAAGGGTTCAATTGGCATTCGATCAGATTATTTTATTTATTAGATAAGTGTATAGGATATAGTTATAATTATATTAACAAAATTCGGCATTATAAAAGTTTTTATCCAAAAGGGGGCCTTAGCAGTGTTAGCGTAAGCAGTGTAAGGCCCTTCTTCATAAAAGCGTTCAATTGGCATTCGATCAGATTATTTTATTTATTAGATATGTGTATAGGATATAGTTATAATTATATCTACATTGTATAAGTAATACACATAAGATAAATATTTTACATTGTATAGGTAACATAAGATAAATATTATTCTTAATTTTCATTCAATTTCGCTCATGACAGACAAGGCCAATTTCCTGAAAAAATTGCGGAAATTTTAGGAATATTTACAAAAATATATTGACTTGCTGGGAGGTCAGTTTTTTGCCTTGGGGGAAAAAATGTGTGTATAAGGGAGAGGAAGAGAGAGACAGAGGGGTCTTCCTCTTCCTCTCTTCTCTCCCTACTCTATCATAATCACCCCCCCCCTCCCAAACTTCTAATACCACCCCAACTTTCCTTTACCACCCCAATTTTGCCACTCTCTCCCAAAACGTTACCACAACTCTTGTACACATTCTTAACTTCTTCAACTTCCAAGTTGTGCCTTGGATACGCCGTATTTAATTATTTACAACTTAGAGATACAAAATGGTTAGAGTTCAGACCGGGGGTGGTTAGTGTCTGAGATTTTAACTTTCTCTTCATCTTCTTCTTCTTCTTCTTCTTCTTCTTCTTTTTCTCCTCCCACCCTTCTTTTTTTTTCTTCTTTTCCTCTTCCTCCTTCTCCTCATTTGTTCTGTTTGTACAGCCTGTTCACACTTGTCCTGAGATTCATCCCATTTTTTCCCCCTGAATGTCCTACAGGCAATGTAATTCAAGAGAAGACGAGGGAAGGGCCCTGGATTTTAATTTTCCAGCACACCGAATTCGACTGCCTTGCCCGAGGTGGTTTTATATTAAAACAGAAGCGTCCAGGTGTATGTAGATATACATGTTATACATTTATGTTTGTGTGAAAGGAAAATAGGAAACAGACAAAACGAAAGAAATAACAGAGGAAAGGAAGAATTATATACGGACAAAAAATTAAAAGAGGAGAATAAATGACAGGGTAAAGAAAAGGAATGAAAGAAGAATAAGAACTCTTCGAAATGAGAGTAAAGAAGAGAGGTAAGAGAAAATGCATGGAAAAAGAAGAATGAGAACACTTCGAAATAAGAGTAAAGAAGAGAGGTAAGAGAAAATGCATGGAAAAAGAAGAATAAGAACTCTTCGAAATGAGATTAAAGAAGAGAGGTTAAGAGAAAATGCATGGAAAAAGAACAATAAGAACTCTTCGAAATGAGATTAAAGAAGAGAGGTAAGAGAAAATGCATGGAAAAAGAAGAATGAGAATACTTCGAAATGAGAGTAAAAGGAGAGATGGAAAGAGACAAGAGAGGTAAGAGAAACTGTTTGGAAAAAGGAGAACCTCTCCGAAATAGGACTAAAGAAGAGATAGAAAGATAGAAGAGAGGTGTCGAGGGAAGGAATCAAAGAAGAATTAGAACACTTCGAAATGAGAGTAAAGAAGAGATGGAAAGATACACGAGAGGTAAGAGAAACTGAATGGAAAAAGGAGAACACTTGGAAATTAGAGTAAAGAATGGAAAGAGGAGAGGAGAGAAGAGGAAAGCAATTCCCGGAGAGCACAACAGTGTTAGCAGTGTAGAGTAGGTGACGTAGACTTCTAGCTTAAAATTACTGTAGACCTCTAGTTTAAAATTTCTGTGGACCTCTAGTGGTGTAGTTTAAAATTGTCATTATGTAATTTCTTCTGACATGTAATTTCTTCTACATTCCACTGAATTTCTAGATTTTCTAGTAAATATAATTTGATGCGTATGCTGTGACGTCAGAGTTCAAGATTTACCGGTATTTTTTAAATCAATTTATCTCGGGATCTAGAAGTAGTAGAAGAAAAAGAAAAATTCCGTTGCTCCTCATGTTTCCTGTTCTTTGACTTTGAAACATCGCCCAAGTAAGCGCAACTGTTCCATTAGTTCACCTTTATTCGAGGAATTGAGGTCAACTTGCCCCTGCTGTGACGTCAGAGTTCAAGATTTAGCGGTATTTTTTAAATCAATTTATCTCGGGATCTAGAAGTAGTAGAAGAAGAAAAAGAAAAATTCCGTTGCTCCTCATGTTTCCTGTTCTTTGACTTTGAAACATCACCCAAGTAAGCACAACTGTTCCATTAGTTCACCTTTATTCGAGGAATTGAGGTCAACTTGCCCCAAAAGTCAAATCAACAGCTACGCCACTGACAGTCTACATCTACGTAAAGAGTACCCTCTAGATTTTTCCTTTACAAAAAAAAAATCACTATAATGAAGAAGAGATAGAGAGAGAGAGAAAGAGGGAGAGAGGGAATAAGAAGCAGGAAAGGGGATTAGAAGAAAGAGAAGAAGGAAAAATGGAGGGAAAAAGCACTCTAGGAAAGGTGAGAGGAAGAAGGAGAGAGAGAAAGAGAGAGAGAGAGAGAGAGAGAGATAAGAGAGAGAAAGGACTTGAAATTTTTTTCTCGACACCTCAGCAATATGTGAGAGATGGAAAGTGGGAACTTAATAATGGAAAAAACCCCTTGAGTGGGGGAAAAAACCTAGTGTGAGGGAAAAAAAACCTAGTTTGTCTAGTGCAGCGTATAAGTAGGTTGAGGAAAATGGGAGCAGGGCCTTTTACAGGAGGACTCATTGGACCCCGCTTTGCCCGGGTCTGAGCTTCTGAAAGGACTGAAAAATGTTAGTTAAAAAATAAATACCTACCTAAATAAAAATAGTATTCTTGTTTATGGGAGGGGGGGGAGGACTGAAAAGTCCAGAAGTATCTAACTTGTTTTTTTCTTCTTATTATTATTTTTTTAAAAAAATTTGGAATTAACAGAATAGCATTTTCAACTACCCCAAATCTAGTGACCTAAAAAGTTGTTCCTTTCTTATGTTTATTCCAAATAACCTGAGAATTAGGTGAAATTCAGAGGAAACTTGATATCTTTCTTCTTAACTTCTAATCAAATTTCCAAATTCTCAAAATTTCATTTTCAATTGCCCCAAATGCAATGCCCTACTGACCTTGAAAATCTAATTCCTAAAATCTGGAGAAATTGGATCTCGAGAGAGAGAGAGAGATATTTAAGTAGGTATTTAGAGCACAACTCGAGAAAACATTCGCATTTAATTTTCTCCTGTTTCTAATTTTCTTTTCTATTGTTTTTTTGTCTTATTTTCTTTTGTTCTTCTCTTTTCTTTAATTCTACATAATCTTGAAATCATTGGCATGCAGCGCGAAATTCCTCGGAGGTTTCTCTCCTCGTTGAGAAAAGAACAGGAAAACTAGGAAAATGTTTAGAACAGTCGTTGAGAGAGAGGGAGAGGGAGAGAGAGAGAGAGAGAGATAGAGAGAGAGATAGAGAGAGAGAGAGAGAAAGAGGAAGAGGGATTGAGGAGGAGTAAAGGGGGTGAGAAGAGAGAGAAAAGTGGAGGGAAAAAGCACTCCTGGGAAGAAAAGAGAGAAATGCAGAATAAACGGGAGATGAAAATACAAAGGAGGGAGAGAAAGAGAGAGCGAAAGGGAAAGAACGTGCAGAAGGGAATGGTAGATTTGCAGAGGAAACGAAAGATAGGATAAAAGGGAATAAAAAGTGAGGGAAAAGTACAGTGGCTAACAAGAAGGAGGAAAAGAGGGTAAAAGGGAAGGAAAAAGAGAGGAAAAAAGGGTAAAAGGGAAGGAAAAAGAGAGGAAAAGAGGTACAGAACACCCAAATAAGCACCATTCAATAGGATAAGGAAAGTCGTGTGATGTTCACACCAGATTTTTTTTTATTACTATCGTAATAAAAAAGGAAGGACGGGCTGAAAATAGAAAGAAGAGGGAAGAGAGGAGAAGTAAGCTGAGGAAAGAAAGAGGGGAAAATGGAAGGGAAAGGGAAATAAAAAAGGTCGCTATAGAGGGAGAAGTTTTTTTTTCTATTTGTAGAAAATAAAAATGAGATTACAAATTCCGCTAGCTCGTTCCCTGAACCTTGACAGCAGACATGTCCCGTATTCCCCTCTATATTTCCCCCTCCACTTTATATTTTCCCCTCCACTTTGCATGCGAATGCAAATTGAAGTGGAAGGAAAATTGAAGAGGAAAAAAAAAGAAGAGGAGAGGGGAAAAAAGAAGGGAAAAGGGAAATAAAAGAGGTCGCTAGAGGGAGAAGTTTTTTTTTCTATTTGTAGAAAATAAAAATAAGATTACAAATTCCGCTAGCTCGTTCCCTGAATCTTGATAGCAGACATGTCCCTTATTCCCCTCTATAATACTCTATATGTCCCCCTCCACTTTATATTTTCCCCTCCACTTTGCATGCGAATGCAAATTGAAGCGGAGGAGAGGGAGAGTTGGCAAAAAGAGGGAGTGCAATTTGAAGAGGAAGGAGAGGGGGAGGAAGAAAGGGATGTACATTGAAGGGGAAAGGAGAGGGAGAGGAGAATGCAAGTTGAAAGGGAAGAGAGATCGAGAAGAAGAGGGGGATGCAAATTGTAGGTTTGCATGCGAATGCAAATTGAAGCGGAGGAGAGGGAGAGTTGGCAAAAAGAGGGAGTGCAATTTGAAGAGGAAGGAGAGGGGGAGGATGAAAGGGATGCGACCGTGTCAGTGGTTTCGGAGAGAATACGTACTAGAAACTGAGCGTGGTTGTAGGAAGGGAATAAACGAAGAAAATGGGGCGAAAGTAAAGAACATACAGGATGTGAGAAAGAAGGGACAAGGGAAAAGGAGTAGAAATGGAGAGCGAGAAAAAATTTAATGAGATAGAAAATAGGAAGAGAGAGAGAGAGAAAAGAGGAGAGGGAGAGAGAGAGAGAGAAAGAGAAGAGGAGAGAGAGAGAAGAGGAGAGAGAGAGGGAAGAGGAGAGAGAGAGAAAGAGGAGAGAGAGAGAAGAGGAGAGTAAGAGAGAGAAAGAGAAGAGGAGAGAGAGAGAGAGAAGAAAAGACGACACGAGACAGAAAAGACATTAGATAAGGAATGAGAGCGCGAATTAAAAATTAAAAAAAAAGCGAGGATAGAGAAAATATGAAAATAGAGATCAGATGAAAATGTGAGATGAGAAATGAAAAAGATGGAAACACCTACACAAAGAAGAAGAGATGAAATTGGACGATTAGGGAATTCAGGAGAGATAGAACTAGAATGAAAATCAAGGGGAGAAAAAAATGCATGTCATTGTTGTAAGCTGTTATTATTTATTGGACAAGACGTCCAAAGTGTTTTCCCCTTTTCTATAGAACACTTCCACTCTTTTCCCCTACAACACTTCCACTTGCTGATGTCAGCACACAAACCGCCATCGCCAGTGACGGAAAACAAACACGAAAAGGGAAGGTTAGGTATAAAAAATAGAATGTATCAAAAAGTCAGAGAACATGAAAGTGACTATAACCTCCTCCTCCTTCTCTTCCTCCTCCTTCTCCTCCTCTTTCTCTTCCTCCTCCTTCTCCTCCTCTTTCTCTTCCTCCTCCTTCTCCTCTTTCTCTTCCTCCTCCTTCTCCTCTTTCTCTTCCTCCTCCTCCTCTTTCTACTCTTTCTCTTCCTCCTCCTCCTAATCCTCTTCCTCAGCCTCCTCCTCCTCCTTCTTCTCCTCTTTCAGGTCCTCCTCCTCCTTCTCCTCTTCTTCCTCAGAGAACATGAAAGTGACTAGTTTCACGTTTGAAAGTCGCGACCTTTTCAAATACCTTGACATGTTTTACGTTGCAATCTTACCCTTCCGTGTCTCTCTCTTTCTACCTTCCTCTCCGTCTCCTTATTCGTCTTCGTCTTCTCTTTTTCCTTCCTCTTATTCCTCCTTCTTCTTCTACTTTTCTTCGTTCTCCTTCCGTCTCCTCTCCCCTCTTCTTTTCCTTCTTCTCCGTCTCTCTCCTTCCTTCTTCTCCATAAATCCTTCTCCTCTCCCTCGCTTTTTCCTTCTCCTACTTTTATTCCTTCTTCATCATCTCCTTCTCCCCCTATTCTTTCTTGTGTCTCTTCCCTTCCTTCTTCTTTTCCTCTCCGCTCCTCATTCTCCTTTTTCTCCTGAATGCAATTTCAAACGAACAAATTAAATGTAAAAAAAAAGGAAAAATAATGTCACAACTTTTCCCTTTGAAAGGTAATAAAGGCAAACAGGAAGGTAAAAAATCATATGACTTCAAAACGAACAGGGATAAGTGCTTCTTCTACTTTTCTTCGTTCTCCTTCCGTCTCCTCTCCCCTCTTCTTTTCCTTCTTCTCCGTCTCTCTCCTTCCTTCTTCTCCATATATCCTTCTCTTCTCCCTCGCTTTTTCCGTCTCCTACTTTTATTCCTTCTTCATCATCTCCTTCTCCCTTTATTCTTTCTTGTGTCTCTCCCCTTCCTTCTTCTTTTCCTCTCCGCTCCTCATTCTCCTTTTTCTCCTCCTCCTCTCCTCCTTTCAAAAGAACAACTTAAATGTAAAAAAAGGGAAAATAATGTCACAACTTTTCCCTTTGAAAGGGAATAAAGGCAAACAGGAAGGTAAAAAATCATATGACTTCAAAAGGAACAGGGATAAGTAAGGTAGGTACAACTTATGTTACCTATACGTGGATATTTTTATACGCAAAGTAAGTACACCTTTATTCTATCCTATTCCAGCAGTATAAACAAGGTGTATTTTATTATTTGTAGTACAAAGAAGAAAATACAAATTGTATAAAGCACAGGTACATAGTACATACATATTAGGTACATTTTAGGTACATATTATGTAGCTTGGAAAGTAGCGAGCCTGCCTTGTAAGCCCTAGGTTGCCCTTTCGATTTCCATTCGAGGCGAATTTTTATCCTGAACTCTCTTTTTTTTATACCTATTAGGAAGAGGATGTAATAGCAAAGTTTAGATAGCACAAAGCTCAATCGAAAAAAAAGAGGGTGAGGGACTTATCAAAAGTGGAAAGCTATTTTAAAGGTAGGCAGGTATGTAGGTACATAGTAGGTACAATCTGCTGTGTACCTACATACCTACAGAGGGAGGGAGGTATTTAGATATAGGTATCCTTTGCAAGGTTCTTGTACACTGTGTTAACAAATTTCCCTTTTATTACATTTTTTTTCTTTTCAAACACCTACGTATTCTGCAAATGTAATAGAAAGTCGTGTGATGTTCACACCAGATTTTTTTTTGTATTCTCCTTTTTTCCTCCGCCTCTTTCTCTTTCTCCCCCTTTTTATGTGCAGATTTTATTTTTAAAGCGAATCTGGTGTTTGTAGGATTTGGAAATGTTAGTTATCAATCCCCCGACATTAATCCTTGTCTCTTCGTTTGTTACAGATTTGTTGAAACTGGCTACATCAATACTTACTTATTCCTTATACGGATATTTAGAGGTAAGATTTGAATCTTTCTATTGTGAAAAGCAAACTGGCAACAAAATACCTAGGTATGACCTCGATTGGTTTCAACTCATTTGTTACAGATTTGTTGAAACTAGCTACATAAATACTTACTTGTTCCTTATACGGATATTTAGAGGTAAGATTTGAATCTTTCTATTGTGAAAAGCAAACTGGCAACATAACACCTAGGTATGCCCTCGATTGGTTTCAACTGAGCTAGGTACGTATATTAGATTCATACACAATTACAAATACATAAGTATGGATCGAAGGTTCAAAGGTGCAATAATAATAAAGCTTTGTCCAAACACAGTCGACGCGGTGAATCTATGTTGTCGAGGCAGTGTACGGTTTCAATCGACGTTGATCGACGGCGTTGACTATGTGTGGAGTGTGGACACAGCTTTACAGATTGTTGTAAGCGGTTAATATTTAGGTAGGTATATTAGATTCATACACAACTACACATACAAATACATAAGTATGGATGGAAGATTCAAAGGTGCAATAATAATAATAAAGCTGTGTCCACACATAGTCGACGTCGCAACGTTGATCGACGAGATGAATCTATGCTGTCGAGGCAGTGTACGATTTCAGTCGACGTTGATCGACGGCGTTGACTATGTGTGGAGTGTGGAAACAGCTTTAGAGATTGTTGTAAGCTGTTATTATTTATTGGACAAGACGTCCAAAGTGTTTTCCCCTTTTCTATAGAACACTTCCACTCTTTTCCCCTACAGCACTTCCACTTGCTGATGTCAGCACACAAACCGCCATCGCCAGTGACGGAAAACAAACACGAAAAGGGAAGGTTATAAAAAATAGAAAGCAAATTTTTTCAAAAAGTCAGAGAACATGAAAGTGACTATAACCTCCTCTTCCTCCTTCTCTTCCTTCTCCTCCTCCTAATCCTCCTACCTACCTAGTTTAGACAAGAGATGAGAATGAGAACCATCTCCAAAAAGTTAGGGCTTAGCTTAGGAGAAGCTTTTTGTATTTTTTTTTTTGTAAATTTTTGTTAAAATAAATGTACCTTATTAAATCTAAAAAAAAATCTAAAATCCTTCTCCTCTTTCTCTTCCTCCTCCTCCTCCTCCTTCTCTTCTTTCTCTTCCTCCTCCTCCTAATCCTCCTCCTCAGCCTCTTCCTCCTTCTTCTCCTTCTCCTCCTCCTCCTTCTCCTCCTTCTCCTCCTCCTCTTTCTCCTCCTTCTCCTCCTCCTCCTTCTCCTCTTCTTCCTCAGAGAACCTGAAAGTGACTAGTTTCACGTTTGAAAGTCGCGACCTTTTCAAATACCTACCTTGACATGTTTTACGTTGCAACCTTACCCTTCCGTCTCTCTCTCTTTCTACCTTCCTCTCCGTCTCCTTATTCGTCTTTGTCTTCTCTTTTTCCTTCCTCTTCTTCCTCCTTCTTCTTCTACTTTTCTTCGTTCTCCTTCCGTCTCCTCTCCCCTCTTCTTTTCCTTCTTCTCCGTCTCTCTCCTTCCTTCTTCTCCATAAATCCTTCTCCTCTCCCTCGCTTTTTCCTTCTCCTACTTTTATTCCTTCTTCATCATCTCCTTCTCCCCCTATTCTTTCTTGTGTCTCTTCCCTTCCTTCTTCTTTTCCTCTCCGCTCCTCATTCTCCTTTTTCTCCTGAATGCAATTTCAAACGAACAAATTAAATGTAAAAAAAAAGGAAAAATAATGTCACAACTTTTCCCTTTGAAAGGTAATAAAGGCAAACAGGAAGGTAAAAAATCATATGACTTCAAAAGGAACAGGGATAAGTAAGGTAGGTTATCCTGATTGGATAATGTTCGTTCTCGGAACGGCTGGCTTTCTCCTATCCTGTCTTCCTTCTCTCTTCGATTTCGGGACGATAAGACCTTAGCAGTTACAGTTCCCTCTGCTGTGTACCTACATACCTACAGAGGAAGGGAGGTATTTAGATATAGGTATCTACCTTTTGCAAGGTTCTTGTACCTTTTCTTTTTGACATTTCCTTTTCTTACCCTAAGGCTTTGTGATATTCGATAGAAAAACCAAGATAAGTCCAATTTGTTTGTCCCGAGGGGATAAAGCAGAAAATAACAAACAAACTCACGGATTTTGTCCCGAAAATCTCTCTCTTTATTTACCAAGAAAATCTTTTTGATTATTTTATTGGATTAATTTTTATTTTTTTCGCGTGGATAGCAGGTACCTAATACCTACACATAATAGTTATAAGTTAAATGTATATCTCTCTCCCTCCTCCTCCTCCTCTTTCTTGAAGACACGTGGGTAGGTAAGACTTTATTTCTGACCTCATTTCTTCATCGCACTCAATTCTCATTTTCTCTCTTCTTCTTCTTCTTCTTCTTCTTCTTCTTCTTCTTCTTTTTCCTTCTTCTTTTGTCTGTTTCTCTCTCATGATTCTTCATTTTCACATAAACTTGCTCCCCAGAGAGTACACCTTTTTTTAGAATTCTAAAGATACCACAAACTACTTCCTCTCTCAGTCCCTCCTCACCTATCACCTCTCTCTCCCCCTCCTTCCCTTTTTCTCTCTCTTTTACCTTTCCCTTCTTCTTTCTCTCTTTATCTTCCTTTCTCGATCAAGTTTCTCTCTCTCTCTCTCTCTCTCTCTCTCTCTCTCTCTCTCTCTCTCTCTCTCTCTTACTCTCTCTCTTTTTCTCTCCTCTCTCTCTCTCTCTCTTACTCTCTCTCTTTTTCTCTCTCTTTTCTCTCTCTCTTTCTCTCTCTCTCTCATTTCCGTGCGAAAAAATATCAAACTGCAGGTGTAATCTAGGGTTTCTAGATTTTCCAGTCAAAACGACTTTCCTAATTCTCTCTCCCACATAAACTTGCTCCCCAGAGAGTACACCTTTTTTTAGAATTCTAAAGATACCACAAACTACTTCCTCTCTCAGTCCCTCCCCACCTCTCTCTCTCTCCCCCTTCTTTCCTTTTTCTCTCTCTTTTACCTTTCCCTTCTTCTTTCTCTCTTTATCTTCCTTTCTCGATCACTTTTCTCTCTCTCTCTCGCCCTTTCTTTCTTTTCCTTTCTAACATCGTTTATCTCTCTCCCACTTCCCTCCACTTCTCTTCCTCCCTACTTTTTACCTCCCTCATCCTTCATCCTACTATGTTATACCCCTAACATAGGTGCCATAAAAATTATTATAGTGTGTCAGTGGTAGAACATAAAAAAACAGCAGAAAAGTTAGAAATAGAACAAATGATGAAACAGGGAGAAAGGGAGGTTATGTCAGTGGTAGAACATAAAAAAACAGCAGAAAAGTTAGAAATAGAACAAATGATGAAACAGGGAGAAAGGGAGGTTAAGAGAGAGAGAGGGCGAGGAGAGCGAGAAAAAGAAAGAGATAGACAAAGGAAGGGAGAGAGAGAGATCAAGAGAAAAAGGGAGAGAAAGAAACAGGGAGAGAGGAGGGGAGAGAGGGATTTCGTAGCATGGTATTGCCGTAGTATGTCCCTCGTCCCTCGTCAGATGAGCGATAAAAGACATAATACTCGTATTTCCGAAATAACAGGTGCTGAGCTGCTAAGTCAACACGAGAACACCGGAAAATAACCCTTTGAAACATTTACAATAAACGAAATATATACTAGATTACGATTAGTGCAAATTTTATGTCCTGTCAGGGAATCGAACTGGACTTTCATTCAGGATTTGTAAGCTTTCGATAAACTGTCAGTGGAAAGCCATTGATTCCGTTCCTATAAATACAGTGAGGTCATATAAAGTGTAGTAGCTAGCTATAGACTAATCTAATTGTGACAAGAATATAAAAAAGACTCAGTAGGTGGTAAACATAAAATCAATATGACAACAAAGTGGTTCCCAAAATGAGCGGTCAGAAAATTTGTACCTCAGGTTACGAGCCCTTCTTATCGATATAGGTCTCTCTCTCTCTCTCTCTCTCTCTCTCTCTCTCTATCTGTCACTTTCTCTCTCTCTCTCAATCACCCTCGCGCTTCTTATTTTAACCCTTAGGATTAAATCTGGACTACTATAATGTTCTACCTACCTAAGGTACCTGTATTTCTTCGTTGTTGGTAATACATACCTATATAAGTATACCTATTTATTTTATTTTTAGATACATACCTACCTGCTTTTCTATTATTGAGAATAATAAGAAGATGGCATCTTCTCAAAAACTATATACCATTGACTGTCTCAAAAAGTCAATACTTACCTACCTTTCAAGTTGAATTTTCTTTCGCTGCACTTTCCAAATTCATGAACAAAACACATTAAAATGCTACACAGTCTTTTACTTAGGTACCTATAGTGAAAACTATTTGAAATTGAACTTTAGAAAGTTTTCATTTGTCTTTTTTTTAGTTCTTGTTGTTGTTTATTATGTTTCTGTTGTTGCTTTTATGTTTTTGTATTTTGAATAAAAAGAATAAAAATAGAACACCTCCCTCCTACTTCTTGCAACTTTTTAAAATGACAACAAAAAAAGTTAGACTTTTAGAAGGTTTTGTGTTGTGTATTTTTTTTTCTTCTTCTTCTGCTTCGATTGTTGCTTTTATGTTTTTGTATTTTGAATAAAAAGAATAAAAATAGAACACCTCCCTCCTACTTCTTGCAACTTTTTAAAATGACAAAAAAAAGTTAGACTTTTAGAAGGTTTTGTGTTGTGTATTTCTTCTTCTTCGGCTTCTTCTTCTTCCTCGTCCTTCTTTTACTAGTTCTATGTCTGTTTCTTTTACTTCTTCTCCACCTTTATCATCTTTTCTTTTGCTCTTCTTCTTTTTCTCCTTTTGTGTTCCCTATAAAAAACAGTTCGTGCAAAGTTGTACGAGTAAAACTTTCTTTGATTATTATTTCTTTAATTATTACTTTCTTCTTATTGTTTGGATTTTTACTTTCTATTACTATCTCGTATTTTTTTAATGAACATTTAAATAATAATATTATAACTACTTTTCCAGCCAGCTGTGAAAATCACATAGTAACAAAATCCGGACAGGTCCTAACCATGCTCAACGTTGCTTAACTCTAGTGACTGGTGCATTCAACGTGCTAATGTCGGCTTTGCTGACTTGAATTTTTATCGATTTTTCGCTACAACAGCTGGGATAGGAATAAAATTCCAGTTTCTTTTTTTCTATTTTATTCTTCCTTTATTTTTATTTATTTATTTATTTTTTATCGGGGGAATATTTTCTTGTTTCTTCTTATCTATGTCTATGTAGGACGCGGTTTGGAAAGTTTCCCAGCAGATAAGACCTTGTTTAGACTGCGGGAGTAAAGGGACTTTTCAGTCTCATTCTGGCAGGATAAACAAGGTATATTCTATTCTATTCTTAAAAGTCCGCAGTTCACTTTTCGGGTCTACTAGGCACTCTATCTAATGTAACTTCTAACGACAAATCAAATGGTGCAACATGCTGAACTGTCTAAATTACGGTTAAGGAGCTACATGTTCGAGACTAGGCAAATTAAAATTGCCGTTTTTTTTAATTACTTTTTTTTTCCCAGCTTGTTTTTTGTAATATTGTTAATGGACTTGTAAAAGGAAAAGAGAACCTCTATACATATACCTATACATACAGGGTGTTCAACAACCTAATACTGCCCCATAGGAAAATAACCCTTTAAAGTCCGCAGTTCACTTTTCGGGTCCACTAGGCATTCTATCTAATGTAACTTTTAACGACAAATCAAATGGTGCAACATCCAGAACTGTCTAAATTACGTTTAAGGAGCTACATGTTCGAGACTAGGCAAATTAAAATAATCAAATGGTGCAACATGCTGAACTGTCTAAATTACGGTTAAGGAGCTACATGTTCGAGACTAGGCAAATTAAAATTGCCGTTTTTTTTTTTTAAATTACCTACTTTGAAAAAAGTCACACAGTTTCAACTTTGAAATTTGAAAGTTGCACCAATCTCGTAAAAATCACATAAGAGTGCTATGTTGGGCCGTACTGGGAACTTTTATGTGGGGTAAAAAACATATCGTTAAATAACCCCCCCCCCCCCCCTACCTAATGTAAGAAAGCTTCTAAGCAGAAGAAAAAGAAAAGGGGGAGGAATAAATTGATGGAGTGTAAAAGGAAAGAAAAGGGGGAGGAAGAGAGGGAGAAGGGGAGGAATTTTTTAATAGAACAAAGTACAACTCTGTGGGTGACCCTGTAGAGTGTCACGTGACCCACAAAATAAAAGCTGGGGAAAATATCACTTAAAATATCAATAAAAAATATTTAGCCTGCTAGTGGTTTTTTCATACTCAAGAGGTTTTGAAAGGCGTTTTAAGTGAGGCCTTTTTTTATTTAGATTATTGTCCCCCATACCATTGGTAGGCCATAAAACGTGTCAATATTAATGTTCTTAGGAGCCTTTTGTTTTCAAGGCCTTTATAGGGGCTGATAACACAGTGTGACATTTTCCCCTAAAAAAAAAGAGTGAAAACCGATTTTACTCCTCCCTCCCATCCATACACTCTCTCCTCTTGCTTGACGTTACTAGCGTATGTCTCAAATCCAGTTCCCTGTGGCGCGGGGGCCCCGACCATTTATAGGGGCCCCTAAGTGCCTATAATTTAACCTTTTGCGGACAGATTCATGTGTCACATGAAATCATGCTTCCGCCATTATGGTAGGAGAAATATAACTTAGATCTGGCGATACGGTAGGATTCATGTCCAGCATGAAGCTACAGATTTACTCCATACGGTCGGCTTGATTTTTACAGATAGGAGGCGTTACGGTAGGACATGCTTAGGAACTTGTGTATCTGTTGCTCCTTTCAAATGCAGACTGAAAAGCCGGTGTTTGTTTATTATGATTCCAAAGCATTCCGAATTATAGTCCGAAGATTTCCGAAGAAGACAAAAAAAAACAGATGTTTCTATCTCAACTAGGAAAAAAAAGAAAATAAATTAAAAGCGAGGGAACAATTTCATGTGTGACATGAAGCCTACCACAAATCGCTTTTCGGAGGTTTCATGTCTCACATAAATCCTACCGTATTTGAAAAAAATGTTTTGTTTACATCCGACTGTAACAACAACGCTTAAGGTTCATGTAGGACATGAATCCTACCGTAAGAGCGATTCTGGTGAAATTGATTCTGTACGCAAAAGGTTAACTTCTTTTTACTTTTTACTAGAAAAAATAAGGGTAATAGAAAGTAAAAAAAAAAATCCACCTCAGTCGGCTCAGTCCAGTGTTGCCAGATGTACGGTAATTACCGTATTTGTACGGTATTCGAGCTTTGGTACGATAATTTGTACGGTAATGAATTTTGTACGGTAATTTGATGTAAAACTACGGTACTATGCAAAAATGTACGACTTATGCTGTGACATCTTGTGAAACTTTCTTTAAGCACCTCTGTTGTTGAAATCTTACCTCTGTGGAAAGAAAGTTTCATTTTTAGCCCGTCCTTCCTTTATTATTACGATAGTAATAAAAAGGTATAAAGAACGGGCTATTGTATTCGCTTTGGTGTCGTCTGTCTGTCACTCTGTCTGTCCCCATAGAAGGAAAAAACAAAAAAAAAAAAAAAAAAAGTGCGGGGTCCGCTTTAAAAGAGAATATGAATGTTCCTCTGTCTGTCCCAAAGCAGAAGAAGCGTAGCACCAGGTTTAGGAGATCAAGTCTGCATAGCAATCACCACCACGAGGCCGGCTGGTGCCTGGAGTAGGTCCTGCGTGGTCACAACAAATACATCAGCCGCAGGGTGGGTTAAGAGGCCCATAAATGGGAGTCCTAAGTTACAGGGAGGAGAAAACTTTTTAAAAGTTTTTTTTTTTTTTTTTTTAGTTAAAAAAAGTATGAAATATACATAAGGAATAGTGTGCCGCCTCATCAAAATTCTATCCTTTAAACCAGCTTTTAACCGGCGGCATCCGCCAGCTAAAACCTGAATCTTTATAAAAGATATTGTTTTTTTTTTAGTTAAAACCCTGTTGAAAAATTACTAGGGAGTATAATGTGCCCGCGCCTTCATAAAATTCTATCCTTTAAAAAGAACCGAGAAGCTTTTAACCGGCGTGGCATCCGCGCAGCTCAAACCTGAATCGCTTTATATTAAAAGCTTTTTTTTTTCATGTTCATAAAACCTGTGGGGAATAATTACTAGGTAGAGTAAATGTCCCTCCTACTCATAAAAACTTTCTAATCCTTTAATAAGCTTGGTTATTTAGCCTCCGGCGTGCACATCCGCCGAGTCCGAGCCCTGAAAAGTAAATAAAAATAAATAAAATTAAGTAAAAGCTAAAAAAATATAAGAAAAAAAAAAAGTTTATGCATAAGGCCGTATTTATAAATAAAGAAAAAAAGAACGAAAAACCAAGAGACCTGTTTTTAAACGTGGTGGTAAAGCATCCTAGAACCACTATATGACCATTCTTCTGACCAAAATTATATCATCCAAGACTGGTAGTCCAGGAAACGCGCAGATC
>NW_007378881.1:0-4595 GCF_000475195.1 Diaphorina citri | reverse complement strand
CTTTTTTGACCACTTCGAAAACGACTCCAAGAGAAAAATCTCTATCGAACCGACGAAAACCAAAGTATTATATAAAAGTAGTTAGTCAAGATTTAGAACACTAACTTACTCTGTCAAAATCTCGGTAATCTTTTTACATTCATATGTGAGTCCACCCCTTTAAAACCCTTCTTTAACTAAAACCTTTAAACAACGACGGTCATCAATGACCGGGACTCGTTTGAATCTTATGGTTTCTTCCAGAGAACTTCATTGCATCGCGACATCGACCATCCATCCACCATGCGAATGATTAATTGATTATTTTAAATCTCCTAAAGTTTCCTTCAAATGGTCTCCCTTGACATTGTTGTTGGCCAGATACCAGGGGCTTCTCTCTCTTCCCTGTGTTCCTGTCCTATCCTCTTTCGTCGGCAAGGCGTTCTTGCTTTGCGAATATGTACAACACACTGTTTCGCAGACGGTTATTCTTGACGCGGATTTCGAATTGTTCTGTCTGACCGGGTGAAGATTAATTCGGATTGATCCGACAGACAGTTAGTCCTATGTCTTTTGTACTCTTTATGTTTGACCGTCTTAGAAAAGCGTAAATTGTTGGCGCATTATAGGTTCGCTAATCGATGACATCGGATGGTTTCGGGTGGATTTTAGGGGATTGGATTATGTAGTATCCTTGCGTCATTGGTTATCAATCCATGGATTAATCTGGCATGGAATAAGACGGCGAGTCGTTGAAGATGCTTGTTGCAAGACTATGATATAAGAATGAGGAGTATGCTGATAGTATTCTTGTCCGCAATAATCCATTCGCATTCCGGTCGCGCTTGGAGGATTACATAAGAATAAAACAACGCAAGGAGAAGCAAAGAACAAATACACCGTTCTTATTACTGTTTGATTGCGCATGACAAATGTCGGCTCCCCCAACAAGATGTCCCCCCCCCGTCCCAACATCAAAAAAAAGTGACATTCATGGATAAGTATTCATGTATGGATGGAATGCGATTAAAGGCATCTTCTATCCTCTCTGGGATAATGGATACTAACGGGACTGCGCCCGCTTTTTTGACGATTTTTGCCTTGAGAATACTTGCTATGGATTGCGACTCATAAAAGGTTTCTCGACAAAGGTAAGTGTTTTAGTGGCAAAACATGTGGAATCAGATACGGCATTCTATAATAAATGAATAAGAGTAAGTGTAATGGAAAGGCTTATTACATAAAAGGCCGCACTTTTAAAGGCGAAAGACGGTGGCGTAGTTATAAGTATTGAAAGAAGAACGGTGAAATGTAAGGTTGCGGACGAAGACTAAAAAAGAAAGATGAGTGGCAAAAATTAATTTCGAATTTATTTAATGACAAGAGGGGCAGAAATGGTTAATTGAACTTAATGACCGCTATACCCAAGAAACTAAGTACATCGATGGTCATTTATGAAGTGAATCATGTCATTGTTAGACTGGAATGCTTTACCCGCCTCTAGGCAGAAGTAACCAGTGTAAAAAAGGGGCGGTGTATGGGACCTGGATCTAAACTCATCTCTCTCGACATTCTTGGCGACTCCAGAATACGGGCTTTAGTTCTGTCTTCCTGTTGATTGGAGTCACACGTCACCAATCCGCACCACCTGAAGCCTAGACCTCAACCACCAAGCTCAGGTTTCAGTTCAGTTTTTTAAAACGCATCACGTAATTCGCTTCCTTGTCAAAAAGCTGTTCGTAGAATACCGAATTTTGTAATTGTTGAGGAAGAAAGAAAATTCTTGTGCTGTGCGCGGGTGCCGGGGTCTATGGCTTCTTTCCCGTTGTCAAGCTCATCCGTTTGGAGCCGTAAATACCTACTTGAGGGGGCCTTAGGGCGTTTGTGGCTGCCCCGGGGAAATTTTTTTTTTTTTTTTTTTTTTTTTTTTTTTTACATGGTTTTACTTATTTTTTGCTGATATTATACTGCGAGCTTTTGTATCCTTCATAAATTGTTCTTTATCTACAGACTCTTTTTTAGAGGTTCGCTAGAGGGAACCAGATCTGTTTGAGATCTATTTCGCTTCGCAGAATGTAACAAAAAATCAGTGATAGGGTACCCCAAGTTTAATGAAACTTAGGGTGGAAGAATTTTATCATTGAGTTACTTCCTATTATTAATTTTAGGTTGTTGGAATTCTACTTAAGTGTCGAGCTTCCTGATATACATAGAGTTCAATATTAGAGTGCCGGCACCCAGTCACTTGGTTAGGCTTCCCCTAGTTTTTCTCTCCGTTCAGTCTAGTACTCTAGTACAAAGGAATTGTAACCCAATGTCCTCCCCTTCCCATTGATTTTATTTATTTTATTTTTTTTCAACAAAATACCTACTCAAGTATATTTATTCACAATTCATGGACAGCCATAACATAATAAATTAAAAGAAATAACAATAAAGAAGAAGAAAGAAATATGTAACTGAAGAAAGAATAGGGGAAAATAGAGAAGGAAAAGATGGCAAAAAATAAAAAAAAAAAGAATGAGTTAATGAGATGCTGTGTCCCATATTGGGGATGTGTTGCATCTCATGTTTTTAAAGGTAGGTTAAATTATTCATTTATTCATTTTATTGTTATTTATTTACCTATTTACTATCATTATTATTATATTTTATTTTTCTCACAAGAATGTATAATAGATGTACTAAATAAATAAATTATTAGTGGGACAAAAGGGGTAAATCCTCAAAATGACGTAAATCATTCCCGGGGGGGACATAATCCTTCCCCATCCCTCGGGGTGATAAAACCATCCTCATCCCCGGAGATAGCAAAGGGGATGAGGAGGTAACAAAAGGGAACAGAGGAGGTAAAAGGTAACGAGGAGACAAAACGGTATAGTTTCAAAATGGGACAAGGGAGCAGAGAAAAAGGGGGACCAGGAGACAAAAAGAGAAAGAGGAGGCGAAAGGAGACAAAGAGGTGACGAAAGGGGACGAGGAGGCGAAAGGACACAATTTCGGAAGGGGACAGGGACGAGGGAGCGAAAGGTAGTAAAAATAAAACCGGATATTATCAACTTGTACCACGCAATATTTATGGATAATTTACACTGGGGAGGCGAAACAGGGTGTAGATAGAAATTGGGGGAGGGAGAGAAGAGAGGGAATAAAAGAGAGAGGGGAAAGAAAGGGAAATAGGGAGGGAGAGGGAAAGAGAGAAAGGTGTGACGGCAAACGTGAATAAATTATTTATTATACATTCGAATTTACTTGCTTTCTCTCTCTCTCTCTCTTTCAGTCAATAAAATTAGTAAGATTCCTAGTGAAAAATTAACACGGTAAAAAAAAGAACGAGAAAGAAAGCACAGAAAAAGATAAATTAATATTAAAATACAATTATTAGTTATCAGCAAAAAAAGTGCTGGAAACAAAAGGAAATAATTAGGTATCTGTGAGACAATCTCTTGAAAGCGTAAAACTAAAATTTAATAGCTCTTTCGGTTTCTACAAATAAATCAGGGAGTTTTACTACAACCCCATTCAGACTGGGTCAGACAAATGAGGGAAGTAATGGAAGCTTTTCGCCGAATAAGGGGTGAAACCTTCGCAGTTACACAGAGACGTTAAACCCTTATCGAACAAATAAACCTTGTTTTTTTTTTTATTTGTATAGATAAATTAATATTAAAATACATTTATTAGTTATGAGCAAAAAAAGTGCTGGAAACAAAAGGAAATAATTAGGTATCTGTGAGACAATCTCTTGAAAGCGTAGAAATTTAATAGCTCTTTCGGTTTCTACAAATAAATCAGGGAGTTTTACTACAATCCTGATCAGACTGGGTCAGACAAAAGAGGGAAGTAGTGGAAGCTTTTCGCCGAATAAGGGGTGAAACCTTCGCAGTTACACAGAGACGTTAAACCCTTATCAAACAAATAAACCTTGTTTTTTTTTATTTTATTTGTATTTATTAGAACACTTTAATAAATACAAATAAAAAAAAAAAACCTTTTTTGAGTTTCGAGGAATATGATGGAAACATTATTGCTGGAAATTACAATAAGCTTTCCATTTATTCAGAAGTTATTAGCAAATTTCTAGGAATTACCTCATGTAGGAATTGTTTTGTTAAAGGATGTCTCAGCCTTCCTTTGAATCCTTAAGGATAATTTATCCTTCTCGGAACCTTTCAACCTTCTAGGAGTTCGAGGGACAGTCAAGGATTGTGTACCTAAGGGTTAGGTAGCCAATCTGAGTAGAGAGAGAGAGAGAGAGAGTAGGAAGAGGAGAGAAAATCTTCTGAGTAGCAGATGTTACGTAACATTTCTCTCTCTCTCTCTTTTTATAACGCTGACAAGTGTCACAAGGATGAATAAATTTATGCATATCTGGCCGAGAGAGAGAGAGAAGAGAGAAAGAGCTAGAAAAAGGTACAGTAACAGTAATTTTTATTATTATTGCGATCACAGCTGATGTGAGAGAAAAACGCTGACAAGTGTCACAAGGATGAATAAATTTATGCATATCTGGCCGAGAGAGAGAGAAGAGAGAAAGAGCTAGAAAAAGGTACAGTAACAGTAATTTTTATTATTATTGCGATCACAGCTGATGTGAGAGAAAGACAGAAAGAGAG
>NW_007378880.1:133130-169396 GCF_000475195.1 Diaphorina citri | reverse complement strand
TCAATTCTAGCTTTAGGTGGGGAATTTTATCCGCGTTTCATAAGACGTAAGGTGTCAGTAGATGCTCTACGTAGCAAGTAGCAACTGTTCAAATACTTCGTGTATTAAGTGACATGAGCTTTCACACTTTATGATTCAACTCTGGTGGATGGTGGATGGGAAGAATGCATCCTCAGTAAGAAATGTTACTTGCTCACTTGCTGTGTGTTATCTCAGTGCATTATAACGTGATGCTTCTAGTTCGATGGTTTATAATGAATGGTTCGCGTATTCAACTAGATTCAGTGGTTCAAGTGGTAACTGCCAGATATGTTGCGTTCAGGGGGGAAATGACACTTTTAGAGACACAATACTTCCCATTTAGGTGCTGGATCAACACGAGAACACCAGAAAGTAACCCGTTGAAATATTTGCAATCCAAAAATGAGTACAAATTTTTGTCGATGGTGGAATTCGAACCCGGGACCTTCTGCATGGCAAGCAAGCGAATCGTGCCCCCGTATTCTTTTGTGCCATTAATCAAGCCGAATAAAATCAAATTATGATGTCCTTTTGAATTTGTCGTTGAGGACTTCTTGATCATGTATTGTGGACTTCTTGATCATGGTTGGTTTGATGACTAGCCCTTTCAACTGAGAGATGGTTTGGGTATCATGTTCTCTTGAGGTACCCTCTAAGATTCTTTTGTTGTTGTAAATTCTCCAGATAAGCCAGAGCTCTCCTGTATTAACTTCCCCATTATGTTATTTTATCGTTATTTATTATTTATTTGGCGTTTTCAAAAAGGAACTTATTGTAGCAATATCAACATAGAATAAATTATCCTTAGTTTATTTATTCAAATTTCTTTTTTCTAGATTAATGTTTTTATATTATCTACTTCTATTTAGTTAATTTAATCATAGGGAAATGTGTTGTTGTTTTTTTACGTAAGTTGTTAATTTTGTAGAGAAAAATTGATTTTTATTGTGTGACAAAAATTTAGAAAATATCCTCTCATCAGATGGGTGAGAAGAGACACAATACTTCCCATTTAGGTGCTGGGTCAACACGAGAACACCAGAAAGTAACCCGTTGAAATACTTGTAATCGAAAAACGTGTACACATTTTGAAATAATTTACAAATAATTATTAAAAAATAAATAAATAAATTATATTAATAAATTATTTTTACAAATAATTTTAGCCAATCAGATTGCCCTTAATCCAAGAATTAAATTTATACCGAGTTTATTTAAACTCTCATTGTGGCCCCGGTCATTGGTTGAAAGATATTGAAGTTAAGAAAATTAAAAGTTTTGCATTTGTACAAGACAGCTGTTATAAACATCATTAAATTTATTTGATCAATAACAATCTAATCCGAATATTACGATCACATTGTATAGTGTATACCTGGAACCTGTAATGAAATGGTAGTTAGTTCTCATGGCATAAACTCTATGCCATGAGAGCTAACTTGAAAGTTCAGGGTTCCACAAAGATGTTCACCTTTTGAAAAGGGTTCCGTTACTTCCAAAATTAAAATTCTTTGTTGTATTTCAGGCGGGAGATCTCAATCACCAGAGAGCGGGGATGACGAGCCCCCTCACAAGAAGAAACCTCCAGGAGGTCCAGGCGGCGGCAATATGATGCCTCAGGGCATGATGCCAGGGGGTATGATGTTCCCAATGGGTATGGTGGCACCACCCTATATGGGTGGCCCTGGGTGAGTACATAGGGATTAAGAAGGTACACTTGCTTTTGGCCCTTATGGAATTTAATTTTCATTGTGGCATTTGTGGTCAAACATGAGATTTTATGTCATTGCAAGGGGTTTTTTCTGTCAGTAAATCAACTTTTGTCAGCAACACTTCTGACTTTTTCTATCTAAAATTACTCTCATTCTTCATATTCTAATGATTTTTTTTTTTCCCCCAAACATTGCTTTTTTCTGTCTATCATCTACCTGGTTTGTACTTTTTTACTTTCTTTATATATATAATCAAAATCATCTCATACCTACCTATTATTGTTTTAGCATGCCCCCTGGAATGATACCACCTATGGGAGGTCCAGGTGGTCCTCCTGGTAGTAAACCACTCTTCCCAAGTGCCGCTAATATGGTAAGCCAAGACAATAATCTAGCATTATTTTTATCTGATTCCCAGCCCAAATTTTTGGTGCTGATCTTATAACTAAAAGAACTTGGAAGATATTGTTTACAAACTCTGTACCATACCACCTAGAACTTTCGAAACAGAAACTATTTTTTTTCTTTTTTTTTTTAGAATACTTTTCATTTATTTACATAAATTAAAGTCTGACGTCACAACTCTTTGAACTTTGTCATTAGAACGGCAATTAAAAATTTAATTTTCGACCTTTTAAAGTTACTTTTTTGGAGTTTTGACCTCAGACTCGAATTTTTCACAACTTTTTACGTAGGAATCGACCTTTTGTTAATAATATTTTCCCAATTGCAACTCCTCCATTGGGTGTAGTTTGCTGTTTCTAATTATTTTAATTAGACATTCCAAATCTTGATAGTAAATTTCAGACATATCAGTGGTGTAGGTATATACTTTTCTGAGGGCACCTCCGCCAGGGGACCGTTGGATCAGTTATACTTCAAATTATAGACATTTTGCGTCCCTGAATGTGTCCCTGCGGGGCCCCTATATGGGATATATGCCAGTGGTGAATTTATCCCACTCCTTTGATGTTGGGTGCAGTCTGTTAAATCCAGCAATTCTGTTAAAGCCAGCAATTCTGTTAAATCCAGCAATTCTGTTAAAGCCAGCAATTCTGTTAAAGCCAGCAAGTCTGTTAAAGCCAGCAAGTCTGTTAAATCCAGCAATTCTGTTAAATCCAGCAATTCTGTTAAATCCAGTTGGGTGGAAAAGGTCAACATTAATGCTCTTAATGACTTGAATCTTAAAGTCAGGCTTCCGACTGGAAAAAAATTCATTGCCGTTTTGGCACAATAAAATAAATCAAACAAAATAGCTTCTTTATTATTTTTATTTTATTTTTTTTAGTACAATTTTTTTATTTAATTACCGACAGGAAAATGTCTTGAGAAGTTTTGAAACGGAAATGCCTAATTACCCGAATTTTTTCCCGCCTCTTTACATTTCAATCTTGCAAGTGACAAATTTATTGTTTTGAAAAGAATATTAAGCAAATTTTCCCTAATTTTTATGAGTTTTTTGCAACTAATTTTCCCGAAAAGTAGTACCTACATACAAACCTAATGTCGCCGATTGTTCTTTTCACGGGCTCTTCGTATTATTAGTTTTTATCTTTTTATACGTTATTGGAACTAATTTTCTCGAATAAGAGAACAAAACTAATATCGTTTATTGTTCTTTCCATGGGCTCTCCATATGTTAATGGTTCTCGTCTCATCTCTGCATAGTTTTTACTTCCGATTCACATTCCTATGCAGACAGACATACAATACACCGGTCTACCTGGTAGTGAATGGCTGGCCTGAGCGGGAAAAGGCTAAGAAAGAGAGGTATAGGCCTAGGGAGATTGGAAGAAAGGCAAAAATCTGACGTAAATTTTGCCGGTCTGAGCTAATGGTTCACGTGTACTCGATGACCAGATTTCATTCATCAATGTGATTTCAAATGTTTCATTCATCAGAATCATCTTAATGTTCATTCATTAATGTTAGGAACGTAGGAACAGTAGCTTACATTGTCGTGTTATCGTACCACAGACTAACCCATTGGCTTTGGTAGACAATGTACACATTGCCGAAGAAGCTTGGAGGCCTGAAAGGATATATGGCTTTGGAAACTTGGCCTGATTGAACCCTAGTTTTCCAATTGAAAAACAAACTTTATAAAACCTTATATCACACTATTTTCACTTCAAGCATTGATCCTAAAAGCTTTTTCTCAGCTTTAAGCTAGGACTTCATTTGTGCAACAGGCCAAAATTATGTGCCCATGCCTAACCTTTGTAACCACAGACTAACCCATTGGCTTTGGTAGACAATGTACACATTGCCGAAGAAGCTTGGAGGCCTGAAAGGATATATGGCTTTGGAAACGTGGCCTGATTGAACCCTAGTTTTCCAATTGAAAAACAAACTTTATAAAACCGTACATCACACTATTTTCACTTCAAGCATTGATCCTAAAAGCTTTTTCTCAGGTTTAAGCTAGGATTTCATTTGTGCTACAGGCCAAAATTATGTGCCCGTGCCTAACCTTTGTGAGGCAACCATCACTTAGGGACTTGAAGGGTTAAATGTTTTCATTAATAACCTGATACAATGTAATGAATTAATTCTTTAACCCATTCAGATTAAAGTCTTTACATATTTATGTAGCAATTGTATTTTGTATATCTTTGTAGGCCTAATTGAAAATATTGATGAATGATTTCGAGAAATGGATTCATGAATAAGATAATGTAAAATAAATTATTGTTAATAATAAATTATTGATTCATAAATTCCTCATCATCAGCAAGTAATTAAATCGTTTTATAATTAAAACAAGACGTGTTGTTTTGTAAAACACAAGGAAAATTAATATAATAAAGATTTCCTAATTAGGTAATTACATTTATTAATTAATTGATGTGGATAAATAAAATAAAAAAAAAGTTTCAGATGGACATGAAATAATGATGAAAAAAAGTGAACCTAAGTATGAATTTGCGCCAGAACCCAATATCACCCCCAAAAAGAACAGTAGGTAAAGGATCTAACAAAGATGAAAAGAAACATTGACCCCGTTGAAATGGGAAAAGACTAGCAGTTTTTTTTTATGAAATGTAAGTGTGAGAGATCAATTTTGAAAAGGCCTTTTTGAAATATTTCAATGTCTTTAGGTATATGCTTATTTCTTAATATCCATGGAATGTTATTATGTTGACGTTTCTGGTCGATTACTTCATCGTCTATTATTGAGATTGAGAGTAAATCTAGAACTAGGCTAAACTGTTGTGTGTGATACAAGTTGAAAGATTTTACGAGCGAAATTTTTCCACTCGTCAGTTGTCTGTGTGTTCCCCATGATTTCATTCTTCAAAAATTAAATTTGTATTCATGTTTTTTTTTGACAGAATTCATTTGAACACAAAAAACATGCACTGTTCAATACTTTCTCTCCCTTTCCTGTCTCCTCCCCCCGATGGTTGCTGCGCTTGGCGGTATTTTGACCGCTTTTGGACAAATTTCGACCGTTTTTTGGCGGTTTTCAGCTATAGTAACGATGTGTATTTGAGATGATGATTATTTGAGTTGGTTCTAGAGATAGAGCGATCAGTGTGTGAACTATGAACTGTGAATGGATCTCGTTCTTATAATATAAGCCACACACATACAGGTAAGAATATGATAGACACCAGCTAGTCCTCACTAGTACCACGTCCTGAGACCTTCTGTACCTCGTCCACACACTTACAGGTAAGTTGAAATAGCAATACAGGTAAGAATATGATAGACACCAGCTAGTCCTCACTAGTACCACATCCTGAGACCTTCTGTACCTCGTCCACACACATACAGGTGAGTGGAAATAGCCACCTCCGTGGCCGAAGATTCTTCAGCCCTGTGCTTGAAGTTCGGGAGCTCTCAGCCTCGTGAGGATAATTGAGTAGCTACTTTTTAATCGAGTAGCGACCAGTGGCGGCATTATAAGTCAAAGATACGAGCGATGATAAATATGATCATTGAGTAAATGAAAGACTTGTAATACTGTGATACCCACAAAGTTGTGAAGAGGCTATTGCTTCACCACAAATAATTCATAGTTTAATTTTGATTCATATCACTATTCTATTCTAATAATATGACTATTCTATTCTATTCTGCATAAATCCCTGGTGGTTTAGTGGTCAAGACCCTCAACTGGTCATGGGTTACCTAATTACTATCTGAGGGCATGGGTTCCCTTTACTATCCAAGGTATGGAATTTTTATGTTTGAGAATTTGACTTTATAATGTGTAGTTGAAGCATATTGTTAGGGTTAAAGGACTCTTTAGTCCTATTCCAGTGGTATAAATAAGCATGCATGTTTAAAGATGAAAGGCTGGCTTTTTCTGTTATGTTTTACACATGTTTTTCCTTAACCCAAGTTTTGTCAGGTATTGTAATCGGGAGTTTGAAGACGAGAAGATCCTCATCCAGCATCAGAAAGCCAAGCACTTCAAATGTCACATATGTCACAAGAAACTCTACACTGGCCCTGGCTTATCCATTCATTGTATGCAAGTAAGTTACCCATTTTTAAAAACATTATTTCTCGGTCTAATTTTCATTCTTATTTTTCATGATGTTTTTAAAATTTTGTGAGTAAATAGACATCAAGTTCTAATTTCACTTTCCCATTTCAGGTTCACAAGGAGGCCATTGACAAAGTTCCCAACTCTCTATCAAACAGATCCAACATAGAAATTGAAATCTATGGGATGGAAGGAATACCAGAAGAGGACGTGAAGGAACATGAGAGACAAATGCAGGGCAATAAGAACCGAGGTAAATAAAACCATTCCTTTATGGTACTTAAATTTATTTTATCCAAACATTTTTACAGTCCTGCTTATATTGTGAGTAAATAGACATCAAGTTCTAATTTCACTTTCCCATTTCAGGTTCACAAGGAGGCCATTGACAAAGTTCCCAACTCTCTATCGAACAGATCCAACATAGAAATTGAAATCTACGGGATGGAAGGAATACCAGAGGAGGATGTAAAGGAACATGAGAGACAAATGCAGGGCAATAAGAACCGAGGTAAATAAAACCATTCCTTTATGGGAAATTTATTTTATCCAAACATTTTTACATTCCTGCTTATAACAGCATCATTATTGGAATATTGATTTTGTCTGTCTAGCCTGGCTTTTTTTTTACTATTGTTTGGAATCAGGACCCAGTTTGGCCAAGTCTATTTCACAATTGAGTATTACTGTTCCCTGAATAGTTCTGTTTTTCTCTATCAATACATTAGTCTTATGTAAGTAGTCTGTTTCGTAGCATGCCCATCCCGTAGTATGTCCCCCTTAGATCATTACTTTAATTCTACAACTTTGTAGAAGCTTAACCCATCCTTTGGGGCTGTCCAGCCCCTATACAATTCTACAACTACTTCCAACTACATTAGTCTTATGTAAGTAGTCTGTTTCGTAGCATGCCCATCCCGTAGTATGTCCCCCTTAGATCATTACTTTAATTCTACAACTTCGTAGAAGCTTAACCCATCCTTTGGGGCTGTCCAGCCTCTATACAATTCTACAACTACTTCCAAATTTTTTTACTATTTGGAATCAGGACCCAGTTTGGCCAAGCCTATTTCACAATTGAGTATTACTGTTCCCTGAATAGTTCTGTTTTTCTCTATCAATACATTAGTCTTATGTAAGTAGTCTGTTTCGTAGCATGCCCATCCCGTAGTATGTCCCCCTTAGATCATTACTTTAATTCTACAACTTCGTAGAAGCTTAACCCATCCTTTGGGGCTGTCCAGCCTCTATACAATTCTACAACTACTTCCAAAATTAAAATTCTTTGTTGTATTTCAGGCGGGAGATCTCAATCACCAGAGAGCGGGGATGACGAGCCCCCTCACAAGAAGAAACCTCCAGGAGGTCCAGGCGGCGGCAATATGATGCCTCAGGGCATGATGCCAGGGGGTATGATGTTCCCAATGGGTATGGTGGCACCACCCTATATGGGTGGCCCTGGGTGAGTACATAGGGATTAAGAAGGTACACTTGCTTTTGGCCCTTATGGAATTTAATTTTCATTGTGGCATTTGTGGTCAAACATGAGATTTTATGTCATTGCAAGGGGTTTTTTCTGTCAGTAAATCAACTTTTGTCAGCAACACTTCTGACTTTTTCTATCTAAAATTACTCTCATTCTTCATATTCTAATGATTTTTTTTTTTCCCCCAAACATTGCTTTTTTCTGTCTATCATCTACCTGGTTTGTACTTTTTTACTTTCTTTATATATATAATCAAAATCATCTCATACCTACCTATTATTGTTTTAGCATGCCCCCTGGAATGATACCACCTATGGGAGGTCCAGGTGGTCCTCCTGGTAGTAAACCACTCTTCCCAAGTGCCGCTAATATGGTAAGCCAAGACAATAATCTAGCATTATTTTTATCTGATTCCCAGCCCAAATTTTTGGTGCTGATCTTATAACTAAAAGAACTTGGAAGATATTGTTTACAAACTCTGTACCATACCACCTAGAACTTTCGAAACAGAAACTATTTTTTTTCTTTTTTTTTTTAGAATACTTTTCATTTATTTACATAAATTAATCATAAATTCCAAAAAATAACAGTACCTACCTAATGATACTAATAAGAAAATAATTAAAAAAAAAAAAAAAATGTGAAAAGTTTTTATACAAACCATTCAGCACATTGCTGATGTTGTAAAACTATTTCTGTTGGGTGCTGGGAACTATTTCTCTTTAAAAAAGAAAAAATGGGCTTCATTCAGAAGAGGGAACTTTTTTAATTAATGAGAAAATGTCCTTTTTTTTACCACAATTTGATAGGCCCCCACTGTCACATTGATAAAGGGACTTTTCAATCTCATGCTGACAACATAAACAGATTATTTATGTTTCTGTTGTCTATTACTTCTGATGTAAATAAATGAGGCCTGTTGAAAATGTTGGCATAATGGGTTATTTTAGTGTTAGCCAACAGCATAAATAAGGTATATTAAATGGATAAAAAAAATAATAATAATTCTACTCCGTTTCCTCTTCAGGCAAACAACACCACCTCATCGTCAACTTCTACCTCATCATCATCAGGAGGGGGCGGGGCTAACAACACCAGCTCAGCTCCCATTGGTCCAATCAAGCCTACGTTCCCCGCCTACTCAAATGGAGGGGAGCACAAGATAGCGCTGATCAATACAGTGTCTGCGTCGTGTAAGATAATTCATCCCCCGGAGGATGTTAGTTTGGAGGAGCACCGGGCACGAGATGCCAAGTACAAACGTAAACCCAAACTTGAAGGTAAGAGATATTGGGAGAATGACCAAGTTCCCAACATTTGAAAATAAGAACAACAGAGGTGAGAAAATCAAGTGAAAAGTGGGTGAAGTTGTATTCATGGGTGTTGGGATGGTTAAAAGTGAAGGTTCAGATATCAATGGTGCGAGCAATTTCAATGAGAGTGAGGGGTTCTAGAAAGAAGATGAGAGTGATAGAGTGTGAGGATGGAGCGGGAATGGTACAGTTGGAGAAATAAATAAACTAGTAGTTCTGTAAAAAAATCTATAAGTCTATAAAAATAAAGTACAACAGAGATGATACCAACTTTATATTACGTATATTTGAATCAATGAAGTGAGTTCTTTCACTTAACACTATATTTTTTCTTTCCTTTGTAGGTTCTGTAAATTTGAGGTGAGATTTATAGAATTTTATCAACAATTCCAACATTGTTTGAGATCATCACAGTAATAGTAGTAGCCTACTGCTGGGTTAAATAGACTCTCGAGTCAAATAAGCATTATTGTGTTGTTGGTGTTGGTGCCGGTGCTGGTGGTGTATGGTGTTGGTGTTGGTGCCGGTGGTGTATGGTGTTGGTGTTGTTGTAACAACAGATCAGTCAACATCTCCAACAGGTTACCCCTCAGTTCCAGTTCCACATGAAGCCAATTTTAATTTTATATTCACTCTCTGACGTGATAGTAAGAAAATGTCTTTTCGTGTACATATTTTCTTCAATTCTTAAAGTATTTCACTACCTAATACACAATCAAACTCACACATGGCCGTGATGCTTAGCGTGTAATCAAATAAATAAATAAAACACAATCAAACTGCCTGTTTTTTTAAGATTTGAGAGAGAGAGAAAAAAGTCGTGCGTGTGCATGTGTGTGCGTGAACGATAAGCGTGCGAGCACGTGAACCTGACGAGACATGTATTGCAAAAGTTTTTAAGCGGGGCAATTTGACTTTTTTTTTATTAATATTTATTATAGTGTGCCAAATTTGACTTTTTTTTTTCATTTGGGTGAACAAAATTTGAACCAACAAAGTCAATAGTAATGGTAGGTAACTTCTAGCTTCATGGAATGGATCCTTGGGTCTAGATAGCTTTGCACTCGACCAAAGGTAATGTCCTTATAAACAGTCGCAGCAAAGTGAGAAGTATGGACGTTTTGCGAGGAAATAACATTAGGGCTCTCTAACGAGAGAAGAAGTAATTTCCTTCGTGATATAATTATCCGGTCTGTGCGGACCACTTTTTTTCTCAATTATTTCCAACGTCCATATTTTCTTTTTCTTTTGCTGTTGGACATTTGAGAAGTCCCTTGTAAAATTTCGTTTCTGATTTTTTACAAGTGATACACTTTTTTTTTTTACTTCAACATTTCAATAAATATTTCGTCACAAGCTCGCTTGTTGGACTCTCAATTTTGTCCCCTGTTCACAGAACAGGCGATTGTTTCTCCGTTATTTTACTTTTAATTCTTAGACGTACTGATTCGTAATATAGGCATTTCCAAAGAGAACAAGCCAAACCTTGTGTCTGCGTAAAGTATCAAGACATGGGTACCAGAGATTCTAATTACTTCACAAGATATTAATTTTCGTATCTGATGTGGACGCATGATTTAAAATATGAACTCGGGAAAATTTACTTTTCATGGGCAGACTCTTTGTCCAGCATTTATGAGTACACAAAGGTTTGATAACAGTTATTTATCCAAAATCACACGTCAAGTATTTACCATCCCTTTAAAAACTCACCATCAAAAGCTTGAAATCTCTGGTACTCTGCAAGTTGAATGAAAGCACTCTCTAGTTAATACGCCCTTATATTTTGTCTCAAGCCAACAGAAACATCCCTCCTTGATTGGTATTAGTGTCTCGCATCACAGCAAAGGTCAGCTTTGTTGTTGGATATGAAAGCCCCCCTGCACTTGGTTGCAGGTGATATTTGCAATATCACAGCTTTTGACAAAGTGGTCCCCAGGGTTTCTTTCCGACCGAGAATGTGACTTGAATCACGTTTTGCTTTTGTGCAAGAGCTCTAATTCAATCCGAGGAACCCATTCCATGAAGTCAATTTTAATTTTATATTCACTCTCTGACGTGATAGTAAGAAAATGTCTTTTCGTGTACATATTTTCTTCAATTCTTAAAATATTTCACTACCTAATACACAATCAAACTGACTTTTTTTTAAGATTTGAGAGAGAGAGAGAAAAAAGTCAAAGTTTTTAAGCGGGGCAATTTGACTTTTTTTTTCATTTGGGTGAACAAAATTTGAACTAACAAAGTCAATAGTAATGGTAGGTAACTTCTAGCTTCATGGAATGGATCCTTGGGTCTTGATTGCTTTGCACTCGACTCATAACCATTAACCTATCTTCCAACTCTATCTATCAACAGATCAACACGCTGTTGGGCCTTTCATATCCCTTGTCTTGAACTAAGGCAGGTGATTTTTGCCCTCCCAACTCTCTCCCCCCCTCGTAAAGAGCTTTTTCTGGCTTGTCTAATTTTCTCTTAAATATTGGTGACTATTTTTTTGTATTGGTACTCTTTTTTGCGTTCCCTGATAAGGTCAATTCGAGAATCGAAATAAGATAATATTTTTTGTTCAATAACAAGCAAGTATTAATTACAGGTAACTCCAGACAATTACTTGTGAATCTAGGATATTTTCTCTCCATACTTAAATGTGATTTCATTTTCTTCTTGGTTTTACTGTCAATATTTGTTAGAACACTTTAATAAATACAAATAAAAAAAAATTGTCATTATTACTGGCAATAAACAGTTTACATTCTTGAAAAATATACCCAAAAAGCCTTGCAAGAATCCTTTCCCTAAAAGAAAATGTTCCAACCGCTTTGGCCCCGGGGCCCCCGGCCTCCCCGTGTCTGTAGCTATGATGCCCCCGGTATCCGCGGCGGCCGGTATGATGTTATCCCATGGACCCCCACTGATCCGGGCCGGGCCGCAAGTAGCCATACCCCATCCTATGCTGAACCCGGGGGCCGCCACTGGGGGACAACTCATGTTCCGACCCGGCCCTCCTGGGCACCCCCAGATGGGTATTCATCCAGGTAATCCAGTCATTCTGTCCTGGGCAGAAGAAGGTAGAAGGTAATGTTGAACCATCCAGTGGGGAGAAGAAGGTAGAACGACCATATGCCTTATGTAATTATTTAGGTGAAGTTTTCAATTTGAAGAGTAGAAAAAAATGAGGAACGTGGGAATTTTTCCTTTTCTTTTACGAGTTCTAGATCCCAAGGTAAATCAATTTGAAAATTCGCGTAAATCTTGAAAAAGTTGTACCGTGACGTCACGGCTGTCAGACCTTTTTCTTGTTCAGTCCTCTGTTGTTCTTCGTCCTACCTCAGTGGTGTAGTGGTTAGCGCGGTGGACTTCGGATCTGGAGATTGGTGGTTCGTGTTGAAGTGAAGTTATTAAATTTAGCGTAGTCTATTAAGCGGGGAACGACATTTCTAACCAGCATTTATGAATAACACAATTAAAATTCCTTGTTGTTCTCCGTTCGATTGTACAGTTCTCTGAAGTATTCTAACCTATTCCCCCCCCCCCCAGGTCTGATCGGCGCCCCCATGATGAACCCGTACGCAGGCACAGCAGGGCCGGGGGCTCTGGCGTTCCCCGGGGCCCAGATGTTGGCTCCTATGATGCCCCGCTTCAGATGATCAGGTGTGCCCCTTCCCTCTCTGCCCCTGGCTACCGGGACAGGTGACCTTTGGCTCCTTTTCAGTGAACCGTAAACCCCCCTACCCCCCAAACCCATCCCCTGAATTTTGACTTTGGCATTTTTACTTTCTTCTTTTCCTCCTTTTTTGTAATCTTGATTTTATTTTCTGTTTTCTTCTTTTGCAGTCCTTTTCTTTTCGCTTTGATTTCTGTTCTTTTGTTCTTGTCCCTTCTTCATCTTTGTGTGACGATCCCTTTTTTAAAAAATCTTTTTCTTCTTAGATCTTCTCTTGAAATTTTCTTTTCCTTCTGAAATTAAATCCTAACACAGACAGAACAGGGTAAATTTCAAAAATTAGGCAATTCCTAATTAAAAAAAGTTTTGGGGAAGAAATCTTGTTTTGAACACTGTCGTGTGTGTAAACTGCGTTGACTCATTTTCCCTCTCTCTAGCACCAGCATTTTCAATCGGAATTCTCCCTTCTCCCTATTTCTGCTTTTAACTTTCCTTCTTTAGTTCTTTTTTCATTCTTTTACTTGGGTGAATTGTTCTGGGCCTTGACAAGTATTTCGTTTTCTTTTGTCCTCGTAAGATTAACTGTATTATTTGTCACAGTAGTTTACATTCATTCTTTTACTTGGGTGAATTGTTCTGGGCCTTGACAAGTATTTCGTTTTCTTTTGTCCTCGTAAGATTAACTGTATTATTTGTCATAGTAGTTTACAAGAGTGCATGGTTTTCCACTGAGTTGAGTGTGACTTTCATACTTGAAAGTGTTGATTACCTACATTTCTTCATTTTTCTTTTTTTTTCCCATTATTTTACTCTTTCTTCTTTTTCTTTTGTTATTTCTTATTTTCTTCATTTTGGAACGAATTCGCTAACTGGTTTAGTGGTTAGCACAGTAATCTTAAGGTTGGTGGTTCGAGTCCCAAATCAAGTTCTATCCCTCTGTACAAAAATTCCCTCTTTTGATTTTGATTCACTGAAAAGCTACTGCCATCGTTATGTCTACTGTCCCGCTTAATTGGTAGGCCAGGTGGACTTATAAGGGTAATTGTTGAAACTCTCAACTGACCCAGGCAGAGTTGGGTTGGTTGATTTTGGTCTTCTTAATTATTATTTTAGAATATTATTATTTATTTCAAAATTAAACAGGAGAAAATAGAATAAAGATGACTGGCAGGAAAACAGAAAATAGATGAAACTGCCTTAAATCAGATTAAAAATAAAATAATAATAAAAAAAAATGCTGGCAAAACATTACAGAATGGTAACGTGCTTGTTTTTCACACAGAAGGTCCCGGGTTCGATTCTGTCATCATCGTTTTTCTCCTGTTAATTTTTCTCTATTCAAATATTTATGGACTATATGAAATAATCTTTCTCTTTAGAATGTAGAAATTTTCTCTCTCCCCCTCCCCCCCCCTCGTAATTTACGTGTGAGCTTGTCGTTAGAGCTCATCAGGTTAACAGGAGAACGTGGGTTCAATTCTAGCTTTAGGCGGGGAATTTTATCCGCGTTTCATAAGACGTAAGGTGTCAGATGCTCTACGTAGCAAGTAGCAACTGTTCAAATACTTGGTGTATTAAGTGACATGATTCAGCTTTCACACTTAATGATCCAACTCTGGTGGATGGGAAGAATGCATCCTCAGTAGATTCGTATAAGCTTAACCCATCCCCTGGGGCAAATTGCCCCAACATCCTCAGTAAGAAATGTTGCTGCGTGTTATCTCAGTGCATTAGGTATAACGTGACGCTTCTAGTTAAAATTTTCTCTCTCCCCCTTTCCCCCCCCCTCGTAATTTACGTGTGAGCTTGTCGTTGGAGCTCATCAGGTTAACAGGAGAACGTGGGTTCAATTCTAGCTTTAGGCGGGGAATTTTATCCGCGTTTCAAAAGGCGTAAGGTGTCAGATGCTCTACGTAGCAAGTAGCATGTATTAAGTGACATGAGCTTTCACACTTTATGATTCAACTCTGATGGATGGGAAGAATGCATCCTCAGTAAGAAATGTTACTTGCTCACTTGCTGCGTGTTATCTCAGTGTATTATAACGTGATGCTTCTAGTTCGATGGTTTATAATGAATGTTCGCGTATTCAACTAGATTCAGTGGTTCAAGTGGTAACTGCCAGATATGTTGCGTTCAGGGGGGAAATGACACTTTTTATAAGGCTTTTTATTCAGAAAAAAAAGTCGCTTTGTTTTAAAATTCAGTAGTTGATTTATTGATTCTTTATCCGATTATAAAATATGATTATTGTGTTTGTTTCATCAACATAACATGTTTCTCTGTTTTATTTCTTCTTTTCAGTTCTAATCTAGCGCTTGGCCACCTCTGTCTTATCATTAAAATCCTCACAATCACACTGCTGGCTCTTCATTTCGATGGACATACCTTTTATTTACATTAAAAAAATATTTTTAAAAAAACATTTCCCCCTCGAAATAGTTTCGAAACGAAGGTATTTGTTTCCATGAATTTTACACTTTTCTTTTTTTTTCATAATTAATCTGTAATGACATCATTGACTTTTGAAACTTTTTCTCTATCGATATGAAGACAGCATGATTATTAAAATTTTATTTGAGTTGAAGTTGACGAAAGGTAAGTTGCTCGTAAGCAACAGAGATAAGACCAAAGGTAATGTCCTTATAAACAGTCGCAGCAAAGTGAGAAGTATGGACGTTTTGTGAGGAAATATCATTAGGGCTCTCTAACGAGAGGAGAAGTCATTTCCGTCGGGATTAATTTATCCGGTAACCAAGGACCAAGTTTTGTATCCGGTGGACAAAGGTAATGTCCTTATAAACAGTCGCAGCAAAGTGAGAAGTATGGACGTTTTGCGAGGAAATAAGTGGATGCGGACCACTTTTTTTCTCAATTATTTCCAACGTCCATATTTTCTTTTTCTTTTGCTGTTGGACATTTGAGAAGTCCCTTGTAAAATTTCGTTTCTGATTTTTTACAAGTGATACACTTTTTTTTTCACTTCAACATTTCAGTAAATATTTTCGTCACAAGCTCGCTTGTTGGACTCTCAATTTTGTCCCCTGTTCCCAGAACAGGCGATTGTTTCTCCGTTATTTTAGTTTTAATTCTTAGACGTACTGATTCGTAATATAGGCATTTCCAAAGAGAACAAGCCAAACCTTGTGTCTGCGTAAAGTATCAAGACATGGGTACCAGAGATTCTAATTACTTCACAAGATATTGATTTTCGTATCTGATGTTGACGCATGATTTAAAGTATGAACTCGGAAAATTTACTTTTCATGGGCAGACTCTTTGTCCATCATTTATGAGTACACAAAGGTTTGATAAAAGTTATTTATCCAAAATCACACGTCAAGTATTTGGACCAAGTTCTTATTTGTCAAATTTCATCAAACTCAATCAAAAAGTTTGGAAATTACGGAGAATCACAGAATTCCTTGAAAGTTTTAACATTTTCACAAAGTAAAAACCACTTGTCGTGAAGTTTCACCCGATTTTTTCCCCGAATGTCCTGTAGGCAATGTAATTTAAATGAGGGTGCTCCCACTACGCACGACACGATTTTTTTCCGAACGACAAGAAGGGACGGGCTCTAATGAGTTTTTTGTTCTATTACTCCTTATAGACGCGTCAGGTTCGAATCAAGAAGAGACCGCTTCTCAGCACTCAGCCTCATCACAAACCTCCCAGCAACATCACCAAGCAGCCCAGCAAGCACAACATCAAGCCGCTGTGGCTCAGGCACAGGCCGCTGCTCAACAGAGAGAAGATATGCGTGGCTCACCGCTACAGCAACACCAGGTGAGAGTCCTTTGTTTGAATCCGTGTCGAGAGAAAATTCTTCCATCCAGTTTGAATAGTCTGTCAGGGGGTAAAGTTTCGATCATAGTTTTGAACAAGTATTTGCCATCCCTTTAAAAACTCACCATCAAAAGCTTGAAATCTCTGGTACTCTGCAAGTTGAATGAAAGCACTCTCTAGTTAATACGCCCTTATATTTTGTCTCAAGCCAACAGAAACATCCCTCCTTGATTGGTATTAGTGTCTCGCATCACAGCAAAGGTCAGCTTTGTATACGCCCTTATATTTTGTCTCAAGCCAACAGAAACATCCCTCCTTGATTGGTATTAGTGTCTCGCATCACAGCAAAGGTCAGCTTTGCTGTTGGATATGAAAGCCCCCTGCACTTGGTTGCAGGTGATATTTGCAATATCACAGCTTTTGACAAAGTGGTCCCCAGGGTTTCTTTCCGACCGAGAATGTGACTTGAATCACGTTTTGCTTTTGTGCAAGAGCTCTAATTCAATCCGAGGAACCCGTTCCATGAAGCCAAGCCAACAGAAACATCCCTCCTTGATTGGTATTAGTGTCTCGCATCACAGCAAAGGTCAGCTTTGTTGTTGGATATGAAAGCCCCCCTGCACTTGGTTGCAGGTGATATTTTGCAATATCACAGCTTTTGACAAAGTGGTCCCCAGGGTTTCTGTCCGACCGAGAATGTGACTTGAATCACGTTTTGCTTTTGTGCAAGAGCTCTAATTCAATCCGAGGAACCCATTCCATGAAGTCAATTTTAATTTTATATTCACTCTCTGACGTGATAGTAAGAAAATGTCTTTTCGTGTACATATTTTCTTCAATTCTTAAAATATTTCACTACCTAATACACAATCAAACTGACTTTTTTTTAAGATTTGAGAGAGAGAGAGAAAAAAGTCAAAGTTTTTAAGCGGGGCAATTTGACTTTTTTTTTCATTTGGGTGAACAAAATTTGAACTAACAAAGTCAATAGTAATGGTAGGTAACTTCTAGCTTCATGGAATGGATCCTTGGGTCCTGATTGCTTTGCACTCGATAGGTGGTCTCGAAGTAACGTCCTTACTTGTTATGCAAAAGGTCATGGGTTCGATCGATAGCATTGACTTCGAAAAAAAAAAAAAAAAATGTTGGTCTCTTTTATTTCCTTTATGATAAAATCCGCTCCGGGCGGGAATTGAACTAGCGATCTAGCGTATGAAACTTAATGGGCAAACGCACTACCTCCAAGCAAACTAGTCTGGTTTTTCATTTGGGTGAACAAAATTTGAACTAACAAAGTCAATAGTAATGGTAGGTAACTTCTAGCTTCATGGAATGGATCCTTGGGTCTTGATTGCTTTGCACTCGACTCATAACCATTAACCTATCTTCCAACTCTATCTATCAACAGATCAACACGCTGTTGGGCCTTTCATATCCCTTGTCTTGAACTAAGGCAGGTGATTTTTGCCCTCCCAACTCTCTCCCCCCCTCGTAAAGAGCTTTTTCTGGCTTGTCTAATTTTCTCTTAAATATTGGTGACTATTTTTTTGTATTGGTACTCTTTTTTGCGTTCCCTGATAAGGTCAATTCGAGAATCGAAATAAGATAATATTTTTTGTTCAATAACAAGCAAGTATTAATTACAGGTAACTCCAGACAATTACTTGTGAATCTAGGATATTTTCTCTCCATACTTAAATGTGATTTCATTTTCTTCTTGGTTTTACTGTCAATATTTGTTAGAACACTTTAATAAATACAAATAAAAAAAAATTGTCATTATTACTGGCAATAAACAGTTTACATTCTTGAAAAATATACCCAAAAAGCCTTGCAAGAATCCTTTCCCTAAAAGAAAATGTTCCAAATTTCGAAGTTAATTTTAGAAGAGAGAAAAAAATGACTACTTAGCTGATAGATTTCTACGAGGTATCAAAATCCGGGCCGAAGCTTTGTTCAATAATCAAAGCCAGACAGATGTCCAATCCGGCCCAAAGCACCAACTTCTACATTCCATTGACCTTATCAACACGAGCAAACATTTATTTTATTTTTTTTAACTGGTGGTGTGTTTTTCCATATAATTTCATAGTGTACTCTTTTCTTGTTCTTAGTGTATTGCTAAACAACTTTTTTTCCATTTCCAAACCGTGAGAGTAACTACACAGATCACAATATTGTTTTCCGTTGTGATTGAGATCACCGTTACACGTTATGGTATTGAGTGTTGTTGGTGGTAAAATAAAGAGGCCATAAGTATTCCCCTCCACTCGGACGTCCACTCCTGAACTGTCAGGTACGTATGCTTTAGTTTTTATTCAAGCTTGGGAGTGGTTTAAAATCTGACATAATTTGTTTTGCTGTAGATGGCTTAAACCTTGATTTCATCTTAAATATGACACCGTGATCCTGGGTTTGTTGATCCTACACTTAAAATCAGAAAGTAATTGATTCCTTTGTTGGTCGATCGCTACAGTACGACCAATTGGCTCTATGGATACTAGATATCGGAACGGCAGGCTTTCTCCTATCCTGTCTTCCTTCTCTCTTCGATTTCGGGACGATAAGACCCTAGCAGTTACAGTTCCCTGTGTCAAACCTCTTAAAAAAAAAGAAAGAAAGAAACCCTAAAGTTTCCAAATTGAGATTATTGAACATTTAGAAGATTTTGAAGTTATGTTTATGTAGGAGTACAGCTTAAGTTTCCTTGCTGTTCTGTTCACAGATGCTACCTGCCAAAAGAAACTCAGTGCAATCTCTACCCCAATAAAACCCAGGAGAAAATAAGTCCTTGTTCTTGAGGGGAGAACACTTATGTATGCCATTAAAATTTTTGGTGCTACCTATTGAGAATTTTATTGAAATTTTAGCTAACACTTTTACTTAACTTGAGATCTCTGTTGTTTAAACATTTTTAGCCCGTCGGGCTATTGTATTCGCTTTGGTGTCGTCTGTCTGTCGGTCGGTCTGTCTGTCTGTCCCCATAGAAGGACTTCAAACCTTAGTCGACCTATATATCAAATTAAAGGTCTTTTTACCAGGAACACGAAAGTGGTGGTGCAAATTTTGTCCAGAAAACAATAGAGCCAAAAAACAAAAAAAAATGTTAAGCTACGCCGAGGAAGGCCAATAAATGGATGGGTGACTTAAGCATTATATTGGGAAGAAAGGGAGAACGGGCTCTAGTCTTGATTTTAAATCATTACATGAAAGTAAAATCAAATCAAGAATGATGATTCCTAAATTTAATGTTCAAATTTCGAAGTTAATTTTAGAAGAGAGAGAGAAAAAAATGACTACATTTTTATCTTAGCTGATAGATTTCTACGAGGTATCAAAATCCGGGCCGAAGCTTTGTTCAATAATCAAAGCCAGACAGATGTCCAATCCGGCCCAAAGCACCAACTTCTACATTCCATTGACCTTATCAACACGAGCAAACATTTATTTTATTTTTTTTAACTGGTGGTGTGTTTTTCCATATAATTTCATAGTGTACTCTTTTCTTGTTCTTAGTGTATTGCTAAACAACTTTTTTTCCATTTCCAAACCGTGAGAGTAACTACACAGATCACAATATTGTTTTCCGTTGTGATTGAGATCACCGTTACACGTTATGGTATTGAGTGTTGTTGGTGGTAAAATAAAGAGGCCATAAGTATTCCCCTCCACTCGGACGTCCACTCCTGAACTGTCAGGTACGTATGCTTTAGTTTTTATTCAAGCTTGGGAGTGGTTTAAAATCTGACATAATTTGTTTTGCTGTAGATGGCTTAAACCTTGATTTCATCTTAAATATGACACCGTGATCCTGGGTTTGTTGATCCTACACTTAAAATCAGAAAGTAATTGATTCCTTTGTTGGTCGATCGCTACAGTACGACCAATTGGCTCTATGGATACTAGATATCACCCATTTCTTTGCTTCCTATATGGAGAAAAAATTATGTCCCCTTATGAAATTATGTCAGATTGAAACTGGTCAAAGCGATTTGTTTAGTTTAGCATGTTTCCATGGAAACCAGATGCCAAGTAAGTATCTCCAGATACTTATTTCTTTATTATAAGCCCTGTCATATTTTTTTTAAATACCTAGCCATTGTGTCCCTAATTTTTGAAAACTAGAATTGGTCGATTTTTGAAAACTCTTTTAGAGCCATGAATACGTTGTTGAAGGCACCAGTTCCCCGTAGATCACTGAAGCTAAGCAACGTTCGGCATGGAGATCACCAGCTGAAGTGTAATTCGGCCTATCGGGCACAGCCTCGTGAGGAATAAGGTGGTTGAAATCCTAGCGAATACGACGACTTGGCATAAAAGCTTGAACTTAATAATGGAACAAGTTGCCGCTCACATACTAAAACAAAATTTAAAGGGGAAGAAAACCAATATCTTATTTGTTTCCCAAAACAATTCGATATATTTTCAGCTGATTGATTACTATCAGATCTCAAAATGCAGCCCTAAGGACTAAAATCGAGTTGTATTGATTCCGTATGTCCAATCTGGCCTTCTTGGAAAAAAAAACTAGTAAATTCTTACCATCAGAGAAGGTCCACCAGGACTTGCGTGTGAAATGTTTGAGACTAGGTATGCCACTGAGCTGTTTAGTTTCCTGGAAATGATCTCGTAGCGAGGCCAAACAGTGATGCATTAGACTCGCCGGATGAGATGTGGAATGAATCATTCGGATTGAAGATTTGGCCGCGGTGGAACTCACTATGGGGTAAAGCTCTGGGTATTTGTTCAGACGAGTGAACGCCACGCCTGAATGAGGAGAACAAAAAATGGGAAAATAGTAGCATTTACTTACTGGAGTTAAAAGAAAGGGTCGGGATTGTATTCACAAACGATACACGAAATTCATATAAAATAATGTCTGAAAACTAGGGGAAAATGAAAACAGATCGCTTTTTTTTTACAATAATAAGTGGGGTAACTTGTAAAATGATATAGTTATGTACATTACACTTGGTAAGTAAAACAACTTAAAAATCAAAGGGGGGAAAAAATAAGTTCAAAAAACTAATAGGTACCTATGTCTAACTCCATCAAGAGCTGAACTAAAACTGAAACCAAGAACCCAGTTGAAAGAAAATACCTAAAAAATATTTCGGATTATGAAACTGCCTTTGAAATCTATTTTTAGTTCTGAAACAAATGGTCTTACCTGCTCATTTGCATTCAGGAAGGATAGGTTAGAGCCCTGATTATTTCTTATTTCTGAGTACTAAATAAATACTGGTTCATGAGTCATGACCCTTTTTTTCTTTCTAAAATACTTAGGTACCTACTCTCATTATTTATTTCTTGGATTCTTTCTTATAACTTGAATAAAATCATGGGAGTTTGGCTAAAATTCTTAGAATTTCATTATAGAAAATAAAAGACCAATTACTTATGATTTTTTTATGGTTATTTACTGGCACGGTTTTCCTGAATTCCTCTCAAGTCTCAACTACTTGTGTTTTAAGTTGGAGGTTTCCTTTGAGCACCTCACAAGAACTGCTTGAATGAACCCAAACTTTTACTAAAATCTAAGTACACATTTCTTAACCAAAGGAGGATTGTACTTGTACATATGACACTATGTATTAGACTGTGGTGGTAGTACAGGGACTTTTCAGTCACATCCTGACAGTATAAAAATGAGGTACATTCTATTCTATTCTATTCTATTATCTCATGATTTATTTGTGGTGAAGCTATTTCGTTTCTATCATTTTCAAATCATAACTTTTCTTTTTTTATTGTTATTAAAAACCATTATTTTTACTCTGGGCACAAAGATTGTGATACATGGTCTTAGAAGAGGTCAAACCTACCTCAGTGGTGTAGTGGTCAAGGTGCTTGCCTGGTAACCTAATCAACAGATCAACACGCTGTTGGGCCTTTCATATCCCTTGTCTTGAACTAAGGCAGGTGATTTTTGCCCTCCCAACTCTCTCCCCCCTCGTAAAGAGCTTTTTCTGGCTTGTCTAATTTTCTCTTAAATATTGGTGACTATTTCTTTGTATTGGTACTCTTTTTTGCGTTCCCTGATAAGGTCAATTCGAGAATGGAAATAAGATAATATTTTGTTCAATAACAAGCAAGTATTAATTACGGGTAACTCCAGATAATTACTTGTGAATCTAGGATATTTTCTCACCATACTTAAATGTGATTTCATTTTCTTCTTGGTTTTACTGTCAATATTTGTTAGAACACTTTAATAAATACAAATAAAAAAAATTGTCATTATTACTGGCAATAAACAGTTTACATTCATGAAAAATATACCCAAAAAGCCTTGCAAGAATCCTTTCCCTAAATTTAATGTTCAAATTTCGAAGTTAATTTTAGAAGAGAGAGAGAAAAAAATGACTACATTTTTATCTTAGCTGATAGATTTCTACGAGGTATCAAAATCCGGGCCGAAGGACCAATATTGAGCTGTATTAAAATCGTATTTCTAATCCGGCGCCCCTTCCCTCTCTGCCCCTGGCTACCGGGACAGGTGACCTTTGGCTCCTTTTCAGTGAACCGTAAACCCCCCCTAAACCCATCCCCTGAATTTTGACTTTGCCATTTTTACTTTCTTCTTTTCCTCCTTTTTTGTAATCTTGATTTTATTTTCTGCTTTCTTCTTTTGCAGTCCTTTTCTTTTCGCTTTGATTTCTGTTCTTTTGTTCTTGTCCCGTCTTCATCTTTGTGTGACGATCCTTTTTAAAAAAAATCTTTTTCTTCTTAGATCTTCTCTTGAAATTTTCTTTTCCTTCTGAAATTAAATCCTAACACAGACAGAACAGGGTAAATTTCGAAAATTAGGCAATTCCTAATTGAAAAAAGTTTCAAAAGGGACCCAGACAGATGTCCAATCCGGCCCAAAGCACCAACTTCTACATTCCATTGACCTTATCAACACGAGCAAACATTTATTTTATTTTTTTAACTGGTGGTGTGTTTTTCCATATAATTTCATAGTGTACTATTTTCTTGTTCTTAGTGTATTGCTAAACGACTTTTTTCTATTTCCAAACCGTGAGAGTAACTACACAGATCACAATATTGTTTTCCGTTGTGATTGAGATCACCGTTACACGTTATGGTATTGAGTGTTGTTGATGGTAAAATAAAGAGGCCATAAGTATTCCCCTCCACTCGGACGTCCACTCCTGGACTGTCAGGTACGTATGCTTTAGTTTTTATTCGAGCTTGGGAGTGGTTTAAAATCTGACATAATTTGTTTTGCTGTAGATGGCTTAAACCCTGATTTCATCTTAAATATGACACCGTCATCCTGGGTTTGTTGATTCTACACTTAAAATCAGAAAGTAATTGATTCCTTTTTTGGTCGATCGCTACAGTACGACCAATTGGGTCTATGGATACAAGATAGCACCCATTTCTTTGCTTCCTATATGGAGAAAAAATTATGTCCCCTTATGAAATTATGTCAGATTGAAACTGGTCAAAGCGATTTGTTTAGTTTAGCATGTTTCCATGGAAACCAGATGCCAAGTAAGTATCTCCAGATACTTATTTCTTTATTATAAGCCCTGTCATATTTTTTTAAATACCTAGCCATTGTGTCCCTAATTTTTGAAAACTCTTTTAAGAGCCATGGATACATTGTTGAAGGCACCAGTTCCCCGTGTATCACTGAAGCTAAGCAACGTTCGGCATGGAGGTCACCAGCTGAAGTGTAATTCGGGCTATCGGGCACAGCCTCGTGAGGAATAAGGTGGTTGAAATCCTAGCGAATACGACGACTTTGCATAAAAGCTTGAACTTAATAATGGAACAGGTTGCCGCTCACATAGGAAAACAAAATTTAAAGGGGAAGAAAACCAATATCTTATTCCAAAACAATTCGATATATTCTCAGCTGATTGATTACTATCAGATCTCAAAATGCGGCCCTAAGGACCAAAATCGAGTTTAATTGATTCCGTATGTCCAATCTGGCCCGAAGGACCAACTTTGTGTTTTAGTATTTCCCCATATTTTGAAACACCCTAAATTCATTTAAATATTTTAAAGTTAAATGAAAAGGAAAACAGAGACGATTTATTTTTCCGAATCGAAAATAATGTTTCATTTATTTTTCAGCTAATGGGGTTTACAAGGAAAAATCGTGCCAGGATAGAGCTGACATACAAAGGAGATAAAACTAAATGTAAGTTTTAAATTAATAAAGAAAACATCAAGGTTTAATAATAATAAATAAAACATCTTACCAATAAAAATAGAGGACTAACCCTACTTCTAATCAAATAAATGGGATTTTTAATAAAGCATAAAACACATAAGTAATACTCGTACTGTCAACCTGGATAAGAGATTTTTTTTCTAAATAGATAGTTTTACCTTAATCAGTTTGTCTTTTCTTGTTGTTTTTGTACTACTTTATCAGGTTTTTGAACACAAATTGAGGGTAGGTGATGATTATTATTCTCTCTTGTCCAAGTTCGACTGTACTTACAGCATCTACAATAAAATATTGTCACATTAACATCGGCCCATTTACACCATCTTCAAACATTTGTTTTTGATTCTTTCTCAGTGAACTTCATGATTTGGCCAATGTTCGTTAAATCCTATATCCAGTGACAATTTTTTGGCGATGCGATGGTGTAACTGGAAGCCAAAAAAAATGCAAGAAATGCAAAAACCGAGATTTCTTGACCGCTAAAAATTGAAGTTATAATATAAGAGAACACAAGCTGTGTAGATAGAGTAAATGAAAGACCCTAGGGTTTGTAAGTGAACATAGTAATAGAAAATTAAAAATAATGCCTATATTGCAAATTTATTGAATTGGTAAACCATAAAATTAAATACATAGAGAACAGGGGCAGTAGGAATTTTATTGTAAACATCATGAGGTGAGGGGTCACAGCTTTGATTTTAAGATTGGCACTGATAATATCTTCACTTTTTCTTTTTCTCCTTCTTGAGAAAGTATTTTGTGTTGGTTGTAGCACTGGTTGTAGTCCAGCTTTTGGTTTGTTTGCTCAACAGATGAAGCGGTGCTAAACTGTTGAAAGATCAATCACTCTTAACTCAACAACCGGAACTGTCCAACGTAGCTTTCTCCTTTGAGAATTGTCAGTCTGAATTCCAATCTTCGACAAAGGACTGGGATACACTTCTTTCTGATTAGATTGAGGTGAGTCCACACTTCAGGACAACACGAATATCATTTTCAACATTTTAGAGGGCTTGGGTAAGGTAAGTCTAGAGGAATATCAGTTTTGACATTTCAATATGAACTAAATGAAGTGATAAAGTGAATTCATACTTCAGTAAGGAACCCAGGAATTCCTTTGGCTAAGTCCACACTTCAGGACAGAATAGGGATATCATTTTCCACATTCCAATTCAGAGCGGAGTCCACACTTTACACAATAGTGTACAATCGCCACGGGATTCAGATAAGGTGAGTCCATAATAATCGATAATCCGATGATTTCTCTGATTAAGGTGAGTTCATGGCATTCTTTGTACCCACACCAACCACCTGATGGGAATCAAACACCGAGGTGAAATCAGTTGCCATTCAGAGAAATTCTCTCATCGAATTCTCAAATAAATAAGGATGAAAGCCCATGCCTTAGATGGGACTGAACCCATGGATGAGAAAGAGAGCAAGCATACTATTGCCAGTGTATTTAGAAACACAAAGTAGGTACTCTCATAATGTTACTTACAACATCAGTCCCATACAATGTTGACAACATTTTCACTTCCCAATAATACACATGTCCACTTTTGAATGGAGTCGTACCCCGAATGGCAGTGGTGCCTTGACTACTTCTCGGGTGGAACAAGGTTTCTCTATTTTGGCAACTAAGTACAATGGACTCTGGGTCGGCAGAGTTTGTATCCCAAACCCATTCATATTCTGTGGAAAAAATAGTCAAGCCATTACTTGCTTACTTTCCGTGTCCGGTACAATAGAATAGAAGTAGCCTCCACAAAGATTGAGCTCAATAGGGCGTACCCTGAGTGCCTTTTGCCAGTGAATACTTCAACCATTAGAAACCAATAATGTCAAGCCATTGATTAACAACAATGCATCAGCCTACTTAGCACTTTGAAGGTGAGTTCACACTTTAGTACAGAATCCGATAACTTCTCTGGCCAAGGTGAGTCCACAGTTTAGTACAGGATAGGATACAATCGCCAGGGTGGTCGCTCGCTGTCAGAACGCTGGACACGGCGTCTCATATTCCAGCGTAGAAGATTGGCCAAACTTACCTGAGGGGAATCTTCATCTAGAAACCAGTGGTAATCTTTCTTACGCTCTCCGTCTGGATATAGCGCTTCATCTGAAATGGGGGAAAATAAAAATTGGATTTTTGAAGATAAAAAAAGGTTTTTACAAACACCCCTCAAATTGCCTTTTTTTCAGGCGTTTGATGGAGGGAACAATTGTAACTGCTAAGGTCTAATCGTCCCGAAAGCGAAGAGAAGGGAGATAGGATAGGAGAAAGTCAGCCGTTCCGAGAACAAACCTTATCTGTTTAGGATGAAGCTCGTCCTGGGCGGGAAAATTTAATGTTGGTTATTAAATCCTGAATGAGTGAAACCGTAAAGAGTCAGCCTAGTTAGCTTAGTTGGTAGTGCGTCTGCCTTGTAAGCGCTAGGCCGCGGGTTCGATTGTTCGATTCCCGCCCGGAGCGGATTTTATCCTGATGGGATAATGTTCGTTCTCGGAACGGCAGGCTTTCTCCTATCCTGTCTTCCTTCTCTCTTCGATTTCGGGACGATAAGACCCTAGCAGTTACAGTTCCCTGTGTCAAACCTCTTAAAAAAAAAGAAAGAAAGAAACCCTAAAGTTTCCAAATTGAGATTATTGAACATTTAGAAGATTTTGAAGTTATGTTTATGTAGGAGTACAGCTTAAGTTTCCTTGCTGTTCTGTTCACAGATGCTACCTGCCAAAAGAAACTCAGTGCAATCTCTACCCCAATAAAACCCAGGAGAAAATAAGTCCTTGTTCTTGAGGGGAGAACACTTATGTATGCCATTAAAATTTTTGGTGCTACCTATTGAGAATTTTATTGAAATTTTAGCTAACACTTTTACTTAACTTGAGATCTCTGTTGTTTAAACATTTTTAGCCCGTCGGGCTATTGTATTCGCTTTGGTGTCGTCTGTCTGTCGGTCGGTCTGTCTGTCTGTCCCCATAGAAGGACTTCAAACCTTAGTCGACCTATATATCAAATTAAAGGTCTTTTTACCAGGAACACGAAAGTGGTGGTGCAAATTTTGTCCAGAAAACAATAGAGCCAAAAAACAAAAAAAAATGTTAAGCTACGCCGAGGAAGGCCAATAAATGGATGGGTGACTTAAGCATTATATTGGGAAGAAAGGGAGAACGGGCTCTAGTCTTGATTTTAAATCATTACATGAAAGTAAAATCAAATCAAGAATGATGATTAACTGAATATTAAACAAATTAGGTAGGTACATAGGTACTGATCGAATAAACTACGGGCTAAATAATTCCCGGAGGGACGGGCCCAGCTTGTTTATGCATTATTTTAATACTTTCGACCCATTATAGTTATTTTTAATTCTCAGGACGTTTATGCGGGTTCGATTCCCGGACATATTTTTTCCGTAGTGATGCGGAACGCATGTGGTAAATACCTAGTCAGGAAATAACCTGTGATTTTTACTTCCTATTTAACTAGTCATTTTCATATTTACTGTACTTTTATTTATTATTTTATTCACGACGGAAATTCCAATTGAAATTTACTTTAATAAATTTATAATATGTACCTCTATGTCTTTTTTTTTACATTATTTTCATTATTTCTTTCTTCCCTCACATTGTTTAAGAGATTGACTTCGTCTATAATACTATAGAAGGTAGAGGACATTGAGAATAATAAAACAAGCCTTTATTAGTTTACTTTTATTGCATTCAGACGTTCACGAAACTCAACAACCCAGAGTGGGCAAAGCGAGAAAATTCTACAGACTCTCCCAAATAAAATATTCAGAGTGTCCTCAAAATCTTCTCAACCCGCCCTCCTCTGGGGAGTCTCTAGTGAACAATAGTCATCATTATGCTACACCACAATACACCCAGTATACACCAGGCATATTGAGGTGCACCTCAGATTGAAAACTAAAGATTCAGCGAAGTCACCGGTTATCTCGCTGAGGAGAGATCGGTGACTTCTCAAGCGCGTTTTCGTCATCATTGGTTTGAAATTGATATTAGAAAGGCTTAAATAATTAGTCTGGCTGGGGGACGTTAAACAAGGAGTAGACCGGCTTAGTCTGTCTGGGGGACTTTAAATAGGGAGGTTACCATCCTGGAATGGCTTTCTCCTATCCTGTCTTCCCTCTTTTTTCGATTTCGGGACGATAAGACATTAGCTGTTGTAAGTTCCCTCTATCAAACTTCTTGGAATAGGATATACCTCCCTATCCGATAACATGTTGTTTGCAGTTGTCTCAAGTTGTTAGTTGAGAATTTTTTTTTATAATTTTGAGTTTTTGCCAATATTTGCCATTCAGCCTCCTGTTTTCAGGACAACATTTCAATTTCAAATTTCCCATCCAGATCCATTATCTGTGCATTGAATACACCAAGGTCCAAAAGGTTGATCCAGATACTCTTCAGTCTTCAGGTAATCAATCGTCTATGAAACAGTAGGTACCTATCCAACTTGTTGAGTGTGCCAAATGAAAATGATATTTCTTCTTCAAACAAGGGCTAGTTACTGGTAACTTAATGAACTGTGAAACTAATTCACATGGAGGGGGAATTTATGGGAGATAAGGATTTCAAAAATACCTATTACTCCATTTTGCCAAAAATTGATATGCAGTAGGTATTGAAGTTTGTACGATCCACTGTCTGCCTTGTAAGCAATAGGTTGTGGGTTGGGGTTTGAAAAAATAGTCAAGCCATTACTTGCTTACTTTCCGTGTCCGGTACAATAGAATAGAAGTAGCCTCCACAAAGATTGAGCTCAATAGGGCGTACCCTGAGTGCCTTTTGCCAGTGAATACTTCAACCATTAGAAACCAATAATGTCAAGCCATTGATTAACAACAATGCATCAGCCTACTTAGCACTTTGGCCTTGTAAGAGCTAGGTCATGGGTTCAATTCATGCTTTAGACAAATTTTAACCCAAACAGATAAGGTTTGTTCTCAGAACAGCTCTGGCTTCCTCCTATTCTGTCCTCCTTTACTCTTCAATTTTAGAATGATAGGACCTCCATTCTTGCAGTGCCTTCAATCTAATTCAGCCCTAAACAGAGGGAAGTCTCTCCAAAATATCTAATGAATTTACCTTTCAAGGTTTCTCCACAGTCACAAGAATCTGTCGTGCAGTCACAAAACCTTCTGTCTTTGTACACAGGCACCATTGTGGAGTGAAGTTCATCAGCAGGCGTAAAATCCATGATTTCACGACAGTTGAGACTTTACAGGAAGAAAAAGGGCGAACATAAACATAAAGAAATATACGCAGACTGTAGAGAATTTCTGCTTTTTTTTTTTTTTTTAGAAAATTTGCCAGAAAAATTATTTGAAATATCCCACGCACAAAGTTTTTGTCCAAATGGAGTTTTTAGTTCACATTTCTAGAACTTTCCAGTGGAGCGCTAGTGTCGGTCGATTTTTTTCAGGTGATTTTTTGTGATCGACCAATGAAAAAGTTTGTTCACAAAAAATTCCATTTTTTCATTGGTTGATTTTAATGCTCTATCAAAACACAAGTAGCGGGAATATTTCAAAATTTTAACTTCTTAAAATTGAAAAGTTTGTGAATTTTTTTTTATAGTTTTTAGACTTTTTAGTTTTGAGTTTTTGCCAGTTCCCAGTTTTCAGGACAACATTTCAATTTCAAATTTCCCATCCAGATCCATTATCTCTGCATTGAATACACCAAGGTCCAAAAGGTTGATCCAGATAATCTTCAGTCTTCAGGTAATCAATCCTCTATGAAACAGTAGGTACTAGGTACCTATCCAACTTGTTGAGTGTGCCAAATGAAAATGATATTTCTTCTTCAAACAAGGACTAGTTACTGGTAACTTAATGAACTGTGAAACTAATTCACATGGCCAGCCTAGTTAGCTTAGTTGGTAGTGCGTCTGCCTTGTAAGCGCTAGGCCGCGGGTTCGATTCCCGCCCGAGGCAGATTTTATCCTGATGGGATAATGTTCGTTCTTGGAACGGCTGGCTTTCTCCTATCCTGTCTTCCTTCTCTCTTTGATTTCGGTACGATAAGACCATAGAAGTTACAGTTCCCTCTGTCAAACCTCTTTAAAAAAAAAATTCACATGGAGGGGGAATTTATGGGAAATAAGGATTTCAAAAATACCAATTACTCCATTTTGCCAAAAATTGATTTATGCAGCAGGTGTTGAAGTTTGTACGATCCACTGTCTGCCTTGTAAGCAATAGGTTGTAGGTTGGGGTTTAATCCCCACCTGGAATGGACTTTATCTTTTACAAATAAGGCTAGTTCTTGATACAGTTGGCTTTCTCCTATCCTGTGTCTTCCATCTCTCTTCACTTTTGGTACCTTTGGAGTTATAATTCCCTCTATCAAACCTCTTCAAAAACGTTTTTATTCTCTTTCAGGTTTCTACTTAACTCATTGTTAGCTATATCAAGGACACAATCAAATCAAATGTATAAGACACCACTACTATGAATCACAATAAAGAATCAAAAATAATTAAACCAGAAGTAATTATGCCAGATATTATTATTGATGAAGATGAAGAAGATGGTGATAATGAAGTGGAACATTTGAAGCAAACAAGTAAACTTTGTAATTGTATTATAGATGAGCTACGAAACAAACCTTTTTCATCATGTTCTCCCTCAAGACAAGCTCAAATCATTAGCAAGGGTCGTCCAACACCAATTCTTACAAATTTCAATAATAAGCCAGGCCAAAAGAAGTATTCATTTCAATCTAGTTGGTATGACAAGAACTTGTGGCTGTGTGGATGTCTGACGACACAGGGTATGTATTGCTGGCCCTGTATTCTATTTTGCAATTCTCCCAAAAACCAATTGAGCCATGCTAAAAGTCATGGATTCTCAGGTATTAGAAACTATAGTCTTATGAAAAAACGGCATGAGAATACCAGAGAGCATTTGTATTCCACCATCCAACTGGCAAAGTTTGGAAAACAAACACGTACTATAATATCAACTGATGAGATTGAGAAGCACAATGACATTGTCAGAAGTAACTGCTATATCTTAACCCATATGATAGACTCCATCTGTTGTCTTAAATTACAAGGAAATGATCTTTCAGAGCAGAATAATCATAGTATAACTAGTAACGGTAACAGAGAAAACAACATATCAACATACACACAATTCAATCCAGACAAGGTTCTTGTATATCATTTGAAAAGATCAAGCATTCTGAAGCAAGCAACAGAAGTTGAGGTGTCAACTGACCTAAAGTTGGCAATTTCAAGAGTGATAAATGAGAATATTAAGACTGAACTCCAGATGTGTCATTTTGTATCCATCATTTTAAGTAAGAATAACTCGAGACAACTCTGCCTTGTGTTGAGGTTTGTGATCCAGCATAAAGTTCAAGAATGGCTCATTGAACTCCAAGAAGACACTGTAGATTTTACGCCAAACGAACTACTCGGTCTTATTTATAGAACTTTGAAAGATTTGGATTGTGTTGAGAAGTTGATATGTCTCACATATGATGGTGCTGTTATCAAGTCTGGAATACATGAGAACTTTCAGAAACTCATCAGACGGAAATACCCATGTGCTGTGTTTCTACCTTGTCATGCACATCAGTTGAGTTGGATTATCCAGCAATGTGTAAGCACAATCAGACCATGTAGAGATTTCTTGGAGACATGCTCACAGTTGGTTGCCTTGTTTTCCACCTCATCAACCCATAGCACTGCATTTCTTAATATTACAGGAGAGGTGATTCCCAACACCTCACACCCTGCGTGGTTATCTCAGTTCATTTCTCATGTCCACAATGCAAGAACCTCTATCACTACTCTCCTCTATGATATGACAGATAGTGATGTGATGTGGGATCTACACACACGCACCATGGCACGTGGTCTACTGGTTGCTTTTGAAGAGGATGTATTTCAACTTCTACTTTCTCTATTCGCTCAGTTGCTGCCTCAGGTGTTAATGTTCCAGGATGATCTAGACAGGAACATCAGTGACATGGCATTCTGGATGAAGAGAAGAGATGAGTTCATCATCACACTCACTGAGTTACAAGACACATTCAGTGAAGACTGGCCAGAGCAGGAGGTGCCACCTGGCGGGAAATGTTTGAAGTTAGACCCTGACAGTAATGTTGCTACTCTCACCCATGATATTCTCAACCTTGTCATGCAGTGTGTTAGGGAGAGGTTTAGTCATGTCAAGGACTTGGCGTTCCTACCACTACTAGACATACGTCTGTTTCCAAGTATGAGTAACAAGTTTCCAGACAAGGCATATTCTCAGCTAGCACGAAACTATGAGGACTATTTCGTTATTCCTGATCTGAAGACAGAGCTGCTGGTGATGTATGATGAGTGTTATCCTCTCCACGGGAAGAACACATCTACACCGGAGAATCCATTCACTCCGGATATGTACGATACTTTACCTCAGTTGTCCAAACTCTATGAACTTTTCCTGTGTCTACCATGGAGGAGCAAAGGCTCTATATTAGACCTACTACTGAATACATCCACTATACGGTGTGAGTCACAACAGGTGGTGTTGTGCTCGTTTGAAAATCAAATGCTGAATAAGCTGACAAGACACCCGACATTTTATGACCAAGTCATTGCTAGGTATGGCGAGGGGAAAGAGGGCCTGGAATTGGATTATAGATAGGTAAGTTAGATACCTAACAAATACTTCATGTAGTAATTACTTGGTACTTAAGGTACTTTTTGCAACTTACACTTTGCAATTTGTTCTCGTTTCTGATTACATTAATAATTGGTTAAGATCCAAATTTCGATCAAACTTCAAGCACACGTTCTAAGAGGTTGGCGCATATTTAATACGTGCAATAGTTACCTAAATTTACCTTGTACATTTGATATAGGTATTTTTGTAAATGTAAGGCCCGCCTCACACGTTACGATCGCCGGAAAGGTCTGTACTGTCTAGACCAGACCTTTTCAGCAACTATAACGTGTGTAGCTTACCTAATACAAATATTTTGTATTCCTCTTACCTTACTGATGGTGAAACAAATTAAATACGCTCTAACAAACATAATTATGTACTGACAAATGCGTCAGTTATATACCAACATATATTTGACATATAAAAAATAACAATATAAAATAAATAAATATAAAAAATCAACAAAGTAAATAATTTCTAATTTCTATCCATACGGATAGATATGGAAAATAATCCTAAACTTATAATAAGTGCCTATTGTCCATTTGGACAGAAAAGTTTTTAGACAAGAGTTTATTTTAAAATTATGAAAACATTTAAAAGTGATAACCTGATATTATTTTTATTGTTAAATAAAGTGTTGATTTTGATTTGTTAAATGTACCGTAGCGTAGCCTCATTTACGTTGATCATTTATCTGATTTTCTGCTGCATGCCGTTTACTTTCAATCAATCCTAGACATCTTAAAGTTCATCTGTGCCCTGATCCACCATTTTATAGAATAGGTACTTAGTTAAAATCATCTGTGGTGGTCACCATTGCATACAATGGTGAAACAGGCAGGGTCTTTGGGTTAATTTCAGCTTTCCTATGGGCTTACTATTATTTATTTTTTTTTTTTATTTTTATTTTTTAAGTTTCCATTTATATTTGATCGACAAAAAATTCAGAACATACATTTTTCATATAAATGGTATACCCATCCGTATAAGCAGAGCTTGTGCCAAGGATGGGGAAGCAGAGCTTGTGCCACGGTTCTTTTTTTTTCTACATCCCTTTTTTACTTTCTATCTTTTCTCTGGGGACTCGGAGGGTTTCTCTCCTATCGTGGGGGTGTTCTCCGGGGTCTGTCCCGTGGTTTTCCGCGCTGCCACTGGGAACACTGGTTCACCACTAGGGATAAATTGGTTCCACCGGACTCGTGGTTAATATTAACCCGGTGCGGGTAGGTAGATAGAGTTTGATGGAGTTTCGTCTGTTGTTCCATGGTTCAGGGTAGGTCTCGTATACAGTGCCCGGGTCCAGACGGTTGAAGCCGCCGAAGTGTGAACAGTCTGAGTCCAGCACTACCTTGTACTTCCCTGCCTGCTCTACTCCAACCCTGGGGAATAGAATGGAATGTTGGTGTAAATATTGCCCTAAAACATGGTACAAAGTAAAATAGAGAGTAGTAAAAAAGTTAATCTAATTTTACATGGTATTGAAATTATCGATTGCCAGCTTAGTTAGCTTGGATGGTAGCACGTCTGCCTTGTAAGCGCTAGGTCGTGGATTCGATATACTATCGGGGCGGATTTTATCTTGAACACACAAGGTTCGTTCTTGGAACGGCCTTCTTTCTCCTATCCTGTCCTCTCTTCGATTTCGGGACGATAAGACCGTTGTTCTAGTTACCTCCATCAAACCTGTTGGGGAAAAGCGTGAATCACTGGTGGTGACCACTGCTCCATTGTGAACTTTATCTTGAACAGATAAGATTCGTTCTCGGAACGGCTGACTTTCTCCTATCCTGCTCTCTCTTCGTTATCGGGGTGATAAGACCTTAGCAGTTACATTTCCCTCTATCAAACCTCTTAAAAACTATCCCGTCCTTCTTAACTGTTCGATTTCAGGACGATAAGTCCTCCCTTATTCCAGTGTTACCTGATCATGAGACTCAGCATAGGCCCCGCCGAAGTGTGAACAGTCTGAGTCCAGCACTACCTTGTACTTCCCTGCCTGCTCTACTCCAACCCTGGGGAATAGAATGGAATGTTAGTGTAAATATTGCCCTAAAACATATTACAATGTAAAATAGAGAGTAAAAAAGTTAATCTAATTTTACATGGTATTGAAATTATCAATTGCCAGCCTAGTTAGCTTGGATGGTAGCACGTCTGCCTTGTAATGGCTAGGTCGCGGATTCGATATATTATCGGGGCGGATTTTATCTTGAACAGATAAGGTTCGTTCTTGGAACGGCCTTCTTTCTCCTATCCTGTCCGCTCTTCGATTCCGGGACGATAAGACCGTTGTTATAGTTACCTCCATCAAACCTGTTGGGGAAAAGCGTGAATCACTGGTGGTAGGTATGAGACGTTCTCTACCACCTAACCCTAACCAGTAGCACAGGGCCCTAATGAGGCATTTAAAGGCCCAGATCAAAATCCAAAAATTCAACGAAATCGGACTAACTATTCGCAAAACAAAGAACTAACTATGTAGTTATTCCAAATTGTTATTCTAAAGGTTAATTTAACTAATATTTTTTCAGCCCTTAGAAGGCCTGTTAAACTAACAGGGCTGTTAGGTGCTAAAAATTAGGTCGGTGAAACCCACCTTGAAACAAAGAATTTCGAGGCCCCCAGAGGCCCAATCAGCCTAAAAATTCAATGAGAAACTTTCCTTTACGTTGTGGGACATGGAAATTGCTGTTGAGAAGTACATCAAAAGTCAACAAACCTTTCGGGAATAATGGTGAAAAAGTTTGCAGACAAATCAAGTGAAAATCGTTAGCTTAGTTGGTAGTGCGTCTGCCTTGTGAGCGCTAGGCCGCGCCCGGGGCGGATTTTATCCTGATGGGATAATGTTCGTTCTCGGAACGGCTGGCTTTCTCCTATCCTGTCTTCC
>NW_007378880.1:126464-132128 GCF_000475195.1 Diaphorina citri | reverse complement strand
AAAAGCACCAAATGGAATCCAGTCAATTATACGTACAAATTTCGTTGGTACCTAGGTACTTATTGGTGGAGATATCTACACCTACAGCACCACATACTGTCTGTATGTTATTGATATTCAAGTAATGTTATTAGTGGAGATAGTCTGATTCAATTTTATACGCCAGGAGTGTCATTGGTGAAAAGTTCTAGAACTTCCCAGTCATTAGTAGCGAATCTCTAGTCCCAAGCTGGCGTTCCCATAGAAGGACTTATCCAAACCTGGTCGACCTATATATCAAATTAAAGATCTTTTTACCAGGAACACGAATGTGGTGGTGCAAATTTTGTCCAGAAAACCAAAAAGCCTGGTGAAAGGTGAAAGAAAGGCATGTTTCGCATGTCCCGGCACGCGCAGAGCTTCGTCCTATAGCTCTTGACGTTCGCGCGCTTTCCGGCACGCTTCAACCGTTCTCCTCATGACATCAGAAATAACCTTATCCAAGGTGAAAGAATTTTATTTTATTTATTATGGGACTGGTTGCTCCTCTCCCAAGAGAGTATGCAATTAACACTGCGACCTCTGTAGATCTATTGTGACCAGTATTTTTTCCCCTGCCCAAGCTGCTATACCCTGGCCTTGATGGAACCTAGAAGTACCCTCATTGGTATATTTCAACCTCCCCAGTTTCTCTAAAATTCACCTGTAGCACCTCTAAAGAGTCTGCACACTCAGGTTTATTCCAGAGAAAATCTGTGAGTTCATCTACTATCCCATTAAGAGGATACCAAGAGGTGCCTAGGCCAGAGAGCTACTTGGGGCCCCCGAACTGAAGGGGTCTAATGAGGGGTTTGATAGGTCTGTTATCCCAAGGCCTTGATGTAACCTAGAAGTGCCCTCACTGGGAAATTTCAAACTCCCCAGTTTCTCTAAAATTCACCTGTAGCACCTCTAAAGAGTCTGCACACTCAGGTTTATTCCAGAGAAAATCTGTGAGTTCATCTACTATTACTATCCCATTGAGAGGATACCAAGAGGTGTCATCAAGGCCAGAGAGTTAGTTCAGGGCCCCTAAATCGTAGGGGTCTGATGAGGGATATTCAGGTACATAATTATGTCGTTGTACCCTACTTCCTGAGACGGACTTGACCATAGTCCCATTCAGGTACCCTCAAAAGAGCCAGTGTTATTGTCTGTGGCTTGACAGGGCTGGTTTTGTCTCAGTTTTACGTCCTCCAGCGAGACCGAAGTGGCGGAAAAAGCTCGAGACCTAGGTCTGAGAGCCATAGGTTTGAAGCTTTTCCCGAGCCGACCCGACCCAACCCGGAACCACACACGTTCCGACTGTCATGTCACTCATGTCTGGCCTTATTTCTGCTTTAAAACTTGAAGTAAAAAAAATCTTACCCAGCCGGTAGTCGAACCCGGTTCCTCCCTCAGTGACCGGCCGACAGGATGCTGGCATACCGGATACATCCTCAGCTATGGTGATTATTTCCGGATATTTGTCATGTAGGAATTTGTTAGCTACCATGAGATAGATGAGGGCGTCAGTGTCTACGTTGAGGCCGAAATATTCATCGTAATGCCCCGAGAACCCCTCGCCACAGCCGTGACTGAAAACAGAAAAGAAAAAAAATTGATGAAATAGGTACCTATATATAGATAATGAAAAAATTGATTTTATTAGTATTATTATTATTACTTTTATTTTGACATTCATACAAGAACGGTGCACACTGCCCATCTATCCGGGCGGGAAACGAAACCGCGACCTAGCGCTTACAAGACAGGCGTGTTACTACTCACGCTAACTCTCTCAAGCTAACTACTAACTGGGGAGGCTTTATCCCAATACCTACAGTTACACATATCCTTTATACTCCATACAAAAACAATACTTTCTCATTACATTATTGTAATAAAAAGTAAAAAGCCCACTCTGAGGTTTAGGTGTAGGGGCAAACAGCCCTAAAGGATGAGATAAGCTTATATATATGAATCCGTGACACTTACTTGTGATACAGCATGGACGTGACTCCATCGAACCTGAAACCATCGAACTGGTATTCTTCTAGATACCACCGCAGATTTGATAGCAGGAATCTCAATACTTCAATCTCGGAATAGTTGAACAGTCTACTGTCCCACAGTGGGTGGGTGCCTGCAACATACGACGTGATTTATTTTTTCTTCTTCTCCTTTATTTGAAGAGGCATCAATTTCAGAACAATAGTAAATTCCCCCGCTATAATGCAGGAGGGGGAGGAGATATAGAGAGGAAGAAGATGAGGACATGGATCGTGGCAGAGTGCGTGACTTTTTTATGTAGAGGCTGACTTTTTTATGCAGGATTCTCACTTAGTGAGCTATTCCACCCAAACTGCTGATTTTGGGGTAAAAAATTGGTATATTTAGTGTTCATTTTAGGAAATGTTTTTCTTACCCCGTGGTCCATCATGGAAGAAGCAGGCTTGAGTTCCATCAAACTCATTCAGTCCATCCAATACATTCTTGCTGGCGTGTGAGTGTACCACATCTAATAACACATACAGTCCTGCCTTATGACACTCGTCTACCAGATATTTCAACTGCTCTGGAGTACCGAACCTGGGAAGTAGACATATGAAAACATGTTAGATTATATTGGTAGGTACATTCTTGCTGGCGTGTGAGTGTACCACATCTAATAACACATACAGTCCTGCCTTATGACACTCGTCTACCAGATATTTCAACTGCTCTGGAGTACCGAACCTGGGAAGTACACATATGAAAACATGTTAGATTATATTGGTAGGTACATTCTTGCTGGCGTGTGAGTGTACCACATCTAATAACACATACAGTCCTGCCTTATGACACTCGTCTACCAGATATTTCAACTGCTCTGGAGTACCGAATCCGTTGGTCCTCATTTTTCCTGCTCTATGACTTTGAAACATCACCCAAGTAAGCGCAACTGATCTATTCGCCTTGTTATTTCTCTCATGGGGAAGCACCAAGGGTAATCTCAATCTCACATAACTCACCTATCCAGTAAATGTCCATGTTGGTTTCTCACTACCAGTTTGACCTGGGAGAGATGAGTTAGCTTACAACTACCATCGGGATTAGGTGGAAGAACTAACTCCCACTTGCCGAAGTCTAACTTCTTGTATGCAAACTCCTCACGATTCCAGTTATTGAAATCACCTGCGGTGCAAACGACATACGTAAAACAATATAAAACATAGTCAAAACGAAGAATGGAAAAAATCACCTGCATAAACAAAGGTTCTGTATTTTACTAGCCAGCTTTGCCAGCTAGCCACAAGTGTAAACTCCACCAAAAATGATAAGCCGCCAGCCTAGTTAGCTTGGTTTTTAGCACGTCTGCCTTGTAAGCGCTAGGTTCGATTCCCGATAATGTTCGTTCTCGGAACGGCTGGCTTTCTCCTATCCTGTCTTCCTTTACGCTTTGATTTCGGCAAGATAAGACCTTAGCAGTTACAGTTCTCTCTATCAAAAACCTCTTTACAAAAAAAAAAAAAAATTATCCGTAACGTAACAACATCATGAATTGACGACGTTAAGCGACCGGCTTGGGAGAGATGAGTTAGCTTACAACTACCATCGGGGTTGGGTGGAAGAACCAACTCCCACTTGCCGAAGTCTAACTTCTTGTATGCAAACTCCTCACGATTCCAGTTGTTAAAGTCACCTGCGGCGCGAAAGACATGCATAAAACATAAACTTAGTTAAAGATAAAACTAATAAGAAAAAAAAAAAAAAAAAAAAAAAAAAAAAAAAAGAGGTGAAACAAGCAGGTGATTAAAAAGAGGTCGAACCCAATGCCTTCGGGTTGAGAGGCAGTGCTGTTAATCACTCGGGCACTGAGTCACATGATACTCAGACATATAGATAGTACAATAGGAAAGTTACCCTTGCATGAAATCTAACTTTTTTCAAGGGTTTATTAATTTATAACTGCGGAGGTCTTATCGTTCCGAAAGCGAGGAGAGAAGGAAGACAGGATAGGAGAAAGCCGGCCGTTCCGAGTACGAATATTATCCCATCAGGATTGGAATAAAACTACCCAGGGCGAGGAGCGAGCTATCAGGGAGACCTGATAGTGTGTGTGCTCAGCATCAGGTAATCAGGTAGACCTGACAGACGGAAATTTTCAGCCGATACTTGTCAGGTATACCTGATGGTGAGTGGCTGGCCTTATACCTTAAATACTACCCACCTTGTTTAACAATCCTAGGTATCACCACCCGTACAAAGTCCTCATAAGATGCACACTTCTGTTCCTGCGTACATATTCCTACGTGTGATTCATATATCTTGAGGTTCTCTGGTTTCTTCGGCTTACTAGAGGTCCACTTGTGTTTATCCTGAGGCTTTGGGTTCCAGATACGCTGCTCATAGGCGTGACCTACTACTGGGGGCTCCGTCACGTATGTAGCCCATGGGGAGAGTCTGAGAATAGAATAGAAGACAATGAAAAGAAATTCAAGAGAACGTACGTAGGTATATACTTCTTACCTACTGATAGGTAGTAGGTACCTAAATATAAGTGTACGAGTAATGTACTGCGGGACATATAAATACATCAAATAGATACCTACTTACCTACTGAAGTACTTAGTACTTACAAATTAATTAAATTAAATCCAACTCAAAATGACCAACACGTACAAAAATCCACTGTGGTTTTCCACTCAGCAGAAATATAACAAAATGACAACTTAACACTAAACAATAAAAATCTCTTTCAACTTGTTGAAAACAATAAAATTCTGAACAAAACAACCGTCCGCGAAGATGATGTGTTCAGTGTTCACTCACCGAAAAATTACAGACAAATGAAATTGGAGATTTTAAAAAAACGGAAATTCAATATGACCTCTGTCTAACTTTAGAAACTCTGATTATAAACTGGGCTATCGTAGAGAAAAAAACAACTTGGAGAGTTTTATGTTGGAAATTATTTTGTTATCAGTGAACTTTTGACATGGACAGCAATGGTTGTTACGAGTTTGAACTTAGACCTGACTCTACCTCGAGAAGAAAATGATGTCCATTGTAAATGGATATGAAATAAAACACAACTGTTTGAAAATTATCTCGGAATGGAATGCTTTGGAGAATTTACTGGAATAGTTGGGAAAGGAAAAAAGTTGTTTTTTATTGATAAAATTATTTTTTTCTTTTTTCTTTGATTATTTTCGATCTTTATTGAAAGAATGTGATAATTATTATATGTGAACAGTACCTACCTAGTACCTACACGGGCCGAGAAACAAAAACAAACGGAAGATTTAATTTCGCGCCTCCAGATTTTTGATAACCGCTTTCAGGAGGTAGAACGGGTGGGGATATGTCGATCATTTATCCCACATGTATTTTTTTTTTACCCCACCGGGAATCAAACGCGGGTCTCCCGCTTCCAAGACGAAGTAACTGTGGCAGCTAAATTCCGTTCCTCATGAACCTGGGAAAAGGACAGAAAGGGAAAAGGATAATAATATTCGCCCAGTTACCTTTAATTTTGCAGTACTTACCTATGTACCCACTTGGAACTTTGATAAACGACATTTTTCGTCTTTCTACTTTCTATCTATTTACTTACCTAAATACGTACGGACGGAATGTAAAAAACAAAGAAATCCACCTTGTTTCGATTAAATGAGTAAGCAA